>NC_050466.1:12957210-13070717 GCF_903995425.1 Onychomys torridus | reverse complement strand
ACAAGGGAAAAGAATAGAATGTGGAGAGGAATGATGAGCCCCTTAAATTTCCCCTTTTGCGGTGAGTGGCAAAATATATTTGTTTGTTTTTTTTATAGTTCAAATTTTTCTTTTTTTCTTTTTTTAGATTAATTAATTTATTTTTTCTCTTATCAGCTTGATACAGTATAAACTTCTTACCTTAATAGTGTAATGTTTCATTTGAGGGTGCTCAGTAATTGGAGTAAAAACACAATTTTATTATAAGCAAACTGGTCATCCTTGCGGTCCTCCATGACATTATATATAGCCTTAGGTTTCTGTGGCTTGCACTCTGTTTCTTTTGCTTTCTATCTAGAATCCACTTATGAGTAAGTAATACCATGTTTGTCCTTCTGGGTTTGGGCGTTACCTCATTCAGGATGATTTTTTTTCTAGTTCCATCCATTTTGCCTGCAAATTTCATGCTGTCATTATTTTTCTCTGCTGAGTCGATACTCCATTGGTTATATGTACCACATTTTCTTTAATCCATTTCTTCAGTTGATGGGCATCTAGGTGTTATCCAGGTCCTCTGTCTCCATATACAAAATAAAATGTTGTTATGACAATCGATAGTTGAGCAGTTAGAGCGAATCTCCTCTATATCAGAATATGGTTGGAAAACAGCTCCATAGTGAGAGAATTATAAAGTTCCACAAGTGAAGTGATATGGCCATGGGGGTCTTGATGGTAGATTTCGAATTACAACCAATTCTTCATAGCACGACAGACGCGCCATAGTAAGAGCGACTGCCACAATATGGTTGAATAGCAAGTAATTTAAGACCTATATAACCCACCAAACAGTGGCGAAGTAGTGATTCCACTATCTAGCGTGCTGCGAATCCTACGTGCTGCAGACAAATAATATAGACGTGATACGACTACCGGTGGTTTTATGATCATAACCATTCTGAAGTTGTAGGTGGTACTTCAGAGTCGTTTTTGATCTTGTCATTTCTCTTGGGAATGACTCCGCGAATGAACGATGCACTCTCTCTTATAGAATGTCTATATCAACCATATATGTGGATTCGTTGTTTTGTGATTCTCTGTTTAGCTCTTTAGGCCCAATAATTAATGCCTCAAACCTTCGATAGTTGTGATATTAGGTGAGAGTGAGAGGCGAGTACATATACTCATAGTGGTATGACATTCATTGAATAATATACTCACGGAATAGAAGAAAATATCAGCTCTTCTGTCAGAATGTGGGTTGGTGATAGATCTTTTTCCCCCCATCTTCGAAATAGGACTGTCTTATGTGTGGGTCTTAATGTGACACATGTCTTTTGCCCTGCAAAAAAGCTTCTCAAGCTCCTACAACATTAGAGGAGTGACACCATATCATTAAAAATGTTGCTGCGTCAGTGTACTGGTGCATGCCTCAGTAAGCGTTAAATAATACTATACGCGAAAAGTAATCTCATAGTGCCCAATTGTGTGTTCGAGAGAGTGACCTATCCTTAACTTTCCTCTTCTCTAATTAAGTGAAGTGATGAGACCCAAATGCGATTATTATGTTAGAAGGATCTTGATCCACATATGTCCTTGAGGTATTGATAGAATGAGTTAGACAGCAAACTCTAATGAGAGAGTATTCTGTGCGCACATCGTACACAAACTTGAACATCCATGTATATTTTGCATGCACCCAATTCTATATGAAATGCAATATATATTCGTATGTTTATACACATTGATATAAGCTTTTTTCTCTGGCTCCTTATCATTTGTAAAAAAAATACAATGAGCTCGTCCATTATGTAATAGTGGTAACAGAGATATTAGTGCGGAACATGGATCAGGGTACTCCTTCAAATTTGAGAATATTACCAGTCTGGAGTCTCTTCCTCGTCAAGTTTTTTCGTTTATATTGCCTTAAGGTCTTTGTCTCTTCTATGCTCTATATTGTAATTTTAAATATCAACAACGTTGTTATCTCATTAGCGTATAGCCTAAATTGGTGAGGGAGACCTTTCCATGAGGAATTCAAGCAATATGGCGGCGAAGACGTGAGGAAGAAAGACCATGGAGTAACCATATCGAATCTCACAAAACAGGAGCAAAATCTCCCATTCCTGCGCAATCTAGCCTACCCCTAGGAACGTGTCTCAACTGGAGAGAGATCTTAACTGAAAGCTTAGGATATGGGTTTCCACGGACCACCGACCACTGGTGTATGCAGCACACCTAATGCGATGAATGTCCGTTATTTGCCAACCCAGGCTAATTATTTACACCAGCGCAAAAGTCACCTCTCAATGCCCACTGCGTGTATGATTTGGAGTATAAACTCAACAATATTTTCCATTGCATCGTCTAGGTAGAAAGCTTGACACAGGTAACAAGGAGATTGCTAATTGATCAGACCTTTCACAACCGTAGCGTTCCCGCATTCTAACCCCAAGTCCCACGTACATACGACGAGAATTCTCTATCTTTTTAAGAAAAAGAGGTTGAAAAATTCTCATATGCCTAAATATATGAGTATAACAGGTTTACTGCCTGCATGAACGTCTCTCTCTGCAGGACACTAAGAAAGAGACCTCAAGCAGGCCCACACTAAGGAAGACCTCATCAAATACGCGCAAAGTGCGTTAGTGAGAACCGCACCATAAGTAGAACGACCTCTGGAAGAGCAGTTGGTGCTCTAAAACCACTGAGACACAGGCTATTCTACCAACAAGCCACCTCCAAAAATTTGAACCAATATGGACTTACTTAATAAGCCAGTCATCACCTTGCGGGCTAGGGGGTCTATATTGTGAGCCTTTCAATGCTTTACACTGAGTTGGAGCGACAGATTGAGCACCTATATAAAGACTACCAGTTTCTTTACGCAAACGATGACTAGTGGTATATAGGAATATGTTTACTAGTATTCTTTGATTCGCTGTCGTATGGCTTGCGATGCGTGTAATGTCGTGTCTATAAGGAGTCAGCTCACATCTCTGTAACGTGTCTCAAAAGACAGGACAATTCAGCACCGCAGAGTGTCAGTAGTGGTGTCGTTGACATGAGATGCTTATACATAACCTGACCACATCATGTGAGCATGGAGATGTGTCCTCTTCACAGAAATTTACATGGCATGGTTTTGCTTGCCTACATATTCCTAACTTCGATATAGTATGTCAGTATGACAGTGAAAGTGTTGCAAACAAAATCAAAGCCCAAAAGAGAGTCAGAACAGACAGATGCTCACAGGGAAAATAGACCATGAGAAGGCTCACATCTCTAAAACCAAGTGGGTGCACTCCACTTGTCTTCAGTATAGTGTAAAAATATAACTCAAAAGGTATTCTCTAATATTTTTATATAGAAGCAATTGATGAGACAGGGTCCCCTGTCTGTGCATGGACTGGAATATACATTCTCTCATGACACCGCTTTGTAGTCATAAAATCTAGATCAGGAATAATCCGGAAGGGCCAGCTTAGCATGATTTCGTATATTTGACTACTCGCCTCGATGATCCATGACCACACATTACCATGTCGAGTAATATAATCAGGAACAAATACTGCGAAGACTTCACAGGAATAGAAAGATAATGTTAGGCGCGATCCAACACGTAATAGGTGAGGCGGCAATATAAGGTGAATCAGAGTATGTAGAACATCCCGCAACAGAATAGATGGAAAGTTAAGGTTGACTGCATTCCTTTACAAACAATTTGATAATACCCGCTTCATCCTTTTATGTGTGTACTCCTGATGTCGTCTAGAACGGTAACGCAAACTTTGCGTAGTCAACCATAAAGTACATTGACTAACAACCCAAGAAATCTCGGAGACAGATTGGACAGCCGTGTGAGTTTATATGTTCCTGCTCTCTGTCCTGTGGGTAATCAACTGATCGAAGGTTTCCTGTTGCGGCACCTGGAATTTGGAAAATTGCGAACTGTTCATAATATCTGACTGTATAAAATATCGCATCTTATGAAGTTAGAAATGTTTCCTGTTCCTCATTCACGAGAAATCCTCTACATTAGAACCTTGTAGAAATCATGAAAGGTAAGAGGGTGCTGGATTATTTGTCAGAAGGAAGCTGGTTAATCAAACAAGTACGATGAGACAATGAATCATGTAAACGTTGGTATGGTATCCTACTAGTGAATAGGTCTGGTTAGTAATATAGAGAATATGGAAATCAGAGTGTGCAGCGAGACATCCCACAATGATATAGCCAGAACCATGTACATAGTCGGCCATCCGACGAGAGATGAGAACAAACACGTAAACAAATGGTTCTAAGAAATAGAGAATAATGAGGATTTATAGAAATAGTAAATACTCTGGATATCAGCCTAGCAAAATTTAGTAGAAATGTAGTTATGTTCGCATCAATGTCAATGGGAACGAGTGATCAGATGAGATCTGATAAATAATCACTGTACTTTACTAATATAGAATTATGGTTAGAGATATAACAAGAAACGAGATTGCCTGTTTTACTTCGATTCATAGAAAGAGAGATTTTTTCGACGACAATTTTATTTAAAATTTATAATTTTAAAGCCAAATATTTAAGAGAGATCTGTCTTCCACTGCTCTTCAATATTGTGTGGTAAGTAAATCATGAAATGCAGATAATTGGTGATAGTAATATTAATTGCCTTTTCGAACAGAGGACACAACTGGGATAAGACATACACATACGTAGACACTTCGATACAGCCAGTCTGGCTCATGCTGCATCTTCTCTCATTGGTATACGCGTGGTAGACTCTTCTAGACGACTGTTTTTCGTACTGTTACTTATAGGGATTCTAGAAAGAAATGGGACAATTTTCTGGATCGTTATAGTATGCGCATCATATTATTTGGCTAATCGGTTCTTGAGATCATCTCATATAGTACCAACTATTGAAGAGTAATGAAGAGAAACGCAATTTAAATAGAGCCTAAAACTCTCTCCTACAGTGAAAATTAGCACAGGAGACAAGAAATGTCCCATTTCTTCTCCAGAAAGTCATTCTTCCACAACTATATATATAAGAAGCCCAGAGATGGTTCAGGCAGGAAGGTCTACCAGGCACGGGCAAAGGCCCAAAAGTAAGTCCCAAACAGATACATGGTTTTTGAAAGATTACAAGTAAACAAAAGAAGATACACTGTATGACCTGATGACTCTCTGGATTTCCTTGTTGTCTGTTGCTATGTTTCCTTTTCTTTTCTGATTTTGTAATTTGGGTGCTCTCTCTCTTTGCCTTGGTTAAATTGCGAGGGGTTTATCTATCTTGTTGATTTTTTTTCAAAGAAACAACTCTTTGTTTCATTGATTTTTTTTTTTTTTGTATTGTTTCTCTGGTTTCTATTTCATTGATTTCAGCCTCAATTTGGTTTTTTGGAGTCTATTCTCCTGGGTGAGTTTGTTTCTTTTTGTTCTAGCACTTTCAGTTGTGCTGTTAATTCATTGGTATGAGATTTCCCACTCTGTTTAGTGTGCATTCAGAGCCATGAATTTTCCTTTTAATACTGCTTTCATATGTCCCATAATGTTGGTATGTGTACTTTCATTTTCATTGAATTCTAGGAAATCTTTAATTTCTTTATTTCTTCCTTGACCCATTGATGTTTCAGGTGAGCGTTATTCAGTTTCCATGAGATTGTAGGCTTTCTATAATTTTTGTTGTTGTTGAAGTCTAACTTTAAGGCATGGTGGTCTGATAAGACACAGGAGGTTATTCCAATGTTTTTGTATCTGTTGAGATTCATTTTGTGACCAAGCATATGGTCAATTTTTGAGAAGGTTCCATGGGGTGCTGAGAAGAAGGTATATTCTTTTGTGTTAGGATGGAATGTTCTGTAGAGATCTATTAAGTCCATTTGAGCCATAACATCTGTTAGGTCCTTTATTTCTTTGTTGAGTTTCAGTCTGGTAGATCTGTCTTTTGGTGAGAGTGGTGTGTTGAAATCTCCCACTACTAATGTGTGGGGTTTAATGTGTGTTTTAAGCTTTAGTAATGTTTCTTTTATGAATGTGGGTGCCTTTGTATTTGGGGCATAAATGTTCAGGATTGAGACTTCATCTTGGTATATTTTTCCTGTGATAAATATGTAATGTCCATCCTGATCTCTTTTGATTGATTTTAGTTTGAAATCTATTTTATTAGATATTAGGATAGCTACACCAGCTTGTTTCTTAGGTACATTTGCTTGTAAAGCCTCTTCCCAGCCCACTACTCTGAGGTTGTGTCTGTCTTTGAAGTTAAGGTGTGTTGCTTGTATGCAGCAGAAGGATGGATTCTGTTTTCTTATCCATTCTGTTAGTCTGTGTCTTTTTATAGGTGAGTTGAGACCATTGATATTAATGGATATTAAATGACCAGTGATTGTTAGTTCCTGTTATTTTTGTGGTCGTGTTATGTTGTCCTTCTTTGGCGTTTGTTGGTGTGTGATTATCTATTGCCTGAGTTTTCATAGGTATGTTTAGCTTCTTTAGGTTGGATTTTTCCTTCTAGTGCTTTCAAAGTGTCTGGGCGCTACAAAAAGACTTTAATATAAACATCTATTACTGTGAGATGCTTTTAACAATTGATCACCTGTCTCCTGGATGCTGAACTAGTAAAGGAAACAGGTGCTTTAAAATAATCTGTCTCTGATAAAGCTTAACATGTTTCAAAATCCATCTGGACAGGCCAGATCTACCAACGTAAAATAATAATGATTAGGGTTGGGGATTTAGCTCAGTGGTAGAGCGCTTGCCTAGCAAGCGCAAGGCCCTGAGTTTGGTCCTCAGCTCTGGCAAAAAAAAATAATAAAAATAAAATAATGATTGTTTTCTTTCTAAGCTTTTTTCTATGTCACCAGCATCTTGTCAGACAGAAGGTTCCCAGCCACAGCCAAGACGGATACATGTCTCCAGAGCAAACAGATGACAGACAGCATCCCAGAGCACCTATCTACCTTAGAAGACTCCCCTTCTCCATTCTCCCAAGAGCCAACTGACATCCAAAAATCAGCTGGAAGCAGTTTTTGAGAGGAACAATGCCCCTATTCCCATCTACCTGCTTTTTTTTATAATAAGTGAAAGTCTGGGATGTAAGGATTCTGTCCTTAATTACATCATCAGCCTGGTACGTGGCCCAGCCTAAAAAGCGGGCAGGCCCTCTGTGTGTCTCCCTTTTCTCTTTCCTCCACATGGTCTCTCTCCCTTTCTCCCTCTCTCTCCCAATAAAGCTCTAAAAGGTAACTATGGCTCATGAGTTTCCTCCCGCATTCTCCTCCATCAGCATGGCCACCGCGGGTGGTGGCCAGCCACAAGCAGCGCCGATTTAACCAACAGCTATTGCCTTGAAGACCTGAGGTTTCTGAGACTCTTTTCCCTTCTGAAGCATAGGGTTAGAGTAAGAAAGACACAAATGACCCAGTCAAAGCAGGAATCCTAGCTCAGGAAACCCTTCTCTTGTCTAGAGGTACATGGACAAGCAGACAAAACTAAGGGGACTCACTGACAGTAAAGCATCCTGATACAGAAAGCCTCCTGAACATGAAGGCTAGGAGTCTCTTTTTGTACAAAATTTTTGTCACTGAGATAGGCAGAGCTCTGTGAGTTTGAGGCCAGCCTGGTCTACATAATGAGTTTCAGGACAGCCAGAAATATATAAAGAGACCCTATCTCAAAAAACCAAAACAACAAAATAATAATAATAACAGCAATAATAATAATACACAACTCTGTGTGTGTGTTTTCAAAGGACAACTTTATGGTTTATGGAGTTCATTTTCTCTGCCTACCTTTATTATGGAATCTGGGGATTGAACTCAGGTTTCTATAGCAAGCACCTGAAGGCCCTGGGAAGGGGAATCTTATCACATTCTTTCACCATGAAATACCCAGAGATCTGTCTGGGCTATAGAAATCACTCCTACACACATAGACATCAAGTGAGAGCCCAGAAATCCCAGATAGACCAAGCAGATAAAATAATACCACAAAGACTCTGAAATTTAAAATGGAACACAGCACAAAAACTAGGTCAAAACCTGCATGCTAAACTGGGTAACTGACTACTAAAATAAAACATTCAAATAACACTCATGGCGGGGGTGTTGCCTCTATGATAGAGCTCTTGCTTAGCATGCATGAAGTTCAGACAAGAGGGGAACCAGGACAAGCAAGCAATCAGGATCAACACCCTTATTCTGTCTGTTCTTGACTGGATGTGATGTGATTAGCTACTTGAGTTTCTGCCTTGATGTCCCCAAAATGATGGACTGTAGCCTGGAATTATAAGCTAAACCAACTCCTTCCTTCCATAAATTTCCTTTGGTCAGAGTATTTTATCATAGCAACAGAAATGAAACTAGAACAGATACTAAGCAGGGATTCAAATTGAAGTCTGACTCTACTAATCTACAAGGATAGTTATAAAATTCTAGGCAGAGCCCAGCATGGTGGAACCTGTGTGTAATCCCAGTACTAGGAGGCAAAGGCAGAAGGATTTTGAGTTGAAGACCAGCCCAAGCTATAATAGCATGACCGTTTTTCAAGAAACAAGGAAGAAAACAAGCAAACAAACAAAAAAAATGGAATGGAAATGTGGAGACGGCTCTTGTTGCACCAGCACCAGGACTTAAGTTCAAATCCACGGCATCTATGTAAACATGTATCTACAACCCCAATGTTATAAGCACCAGAGATAGAACCAGTGGGGCTTGCTGGCCACTAGCCTAGCTCCAGGTTGAGTGAGAGACGCTGTCTTTTGTTTTGTTTTGTTTTGTTTTCGAGACAGGGTTTCTCTGTAGCTTTGGAGGTTGTCCTGGGTCTCGCTTTGTAGACCAGGCTGGCCTCGAACTCAGAGATCCACCTGCCTCTGCCTCCCAAGTGCTGGGATTACAGGCATGTGCCACCACCGCCAGGCTGAGACTCTGTCTTAATAAGGCAGAAGCAAGGGGCTGGAGAGATGGCTCACTGGTTAAGAGCACTGGCTGTTCCTCCAGAAGACCTGGGTTCAATTCCCAGCCCCCACATGGCAGCTCACAACTGTCTGTAACTCCACATAAATATACATGCAGGCAAAATACCAATCAACACTCATAAAATAAAAATAAATAAATTATTTTAAAAAATAAGGCAGAAGTTGAGCTGGGCAGTGGTGGTGCATGCCTGTAATCCCAGCATTCAGGAGGCAGAGGCAGGCAGATCTCTGTGAGTTCTGATTTCTCTGTTAAGGAATTAAAATTTTTCATTGAAGAAATACAAAAGTGGGTTGGGGATTTAGCTGAGTGGTAGAGGCCCTGGGTTTGATCCTCAGCTAAAAAAAGAAAGAAAGAAAGAAAGAAAGAAAGAAAGAAAGAAAGAAAGAAAGAAAGAAAGAAAGAAAGAAAGAAAGAAAGAAAGAAATACAAAAGTGGCCAGCTGGGTGGTGGTGGTACAAGCCTTTAATCCCAGCACTCAAGGCCAGCCTGGTCTACAGAACAAGATCCAGGACGGGCACCAAAAAAAAAAAAAAAAAAAAAAACCACAGAGAAACTCTGTCTCAGGGGGAAAAAAAGAAATAAATACAAAAGTAATTCTTACTTTGGACTAGTGAGAACAGCATAATCACTGTGTACCTTGAGGTCAGCCAACCTGATGTCAGTGTGACTTGTGCATTTTGGCTAAATATATGCAAAGCCTTTATCCTGAACTCCTTTAAAGGTCTGGCTTTGTTTCTGCTGCTGAACTGTGTGCATATTTCCAGGCTAGATGGCCCAGGAGCTTCCAGGTCATACTCTTGTTTCCACCTTCCATTTTGCAGTAGGGGTGTTGGAACTGCAGATGCACTGTCTTATTCACCTTTTTACATGAATTTCTGGGATTCTAGGGATGGGAACTAGGTCATTAGACTTGAACATCGAACACTTTTATCCACTGAGCCATCTCCCAACACCCCACCATGTTTGATGGGTGACTCCAGAGATGCTCCAGGTGGAATTATGATCTGATAAAGAAAAAAGTACTAGGTTGTACATGTCCTTTCCCTGTAAGTGGAACTTTGGGCAAAATTCCTAGAAAATTGCAGGCTTGTGGCTGGGAAGGGAGAAAGGCATGAAGCAGTCAATTTGTGCTGGAATTCCTGCTCCACAGATAACAAATATCCCAGGGTGAGGAACTTCTCTGTCTCTTCTCATACATACCTAATGTTTCAACATTCCTTTCCTGCCCCACACTGAGACATTAGCGAATGTTGACAGTAAGGCTAGAGGAAAGACTGTACTCCATGGTAAAAGAAGTTAGGGAAATTTTTACTAAACACATGTAAAGCCTTTACTATGCTAATATCAATTCTGAACTTCTGAAAGTAAAATTATTTCCTGGAACTACTTGACAGGAGACTCATTCACTTCCCATAGGGTAAAGAATTCTTTCTTAAATACTTGTTGTGAGATTCGAAGAGTAAGGCAATGAATAACAACATGAAGAGACCCTTCATTGACATGGCAACAGCATGCATGAGAGGGGGAGACCAATAATGTGTGGGGTGAGAAAAACTGGAGGCTGCAGACAAAGTCTGACAACAAAGGAATGTGGGTTAGGACATACTAGAGGGGCTAATCATAGTGCCACAGGAGTGTTCTGCTAAATTATCTGCAATAATTCACATTTTCCCAAGTCATTTACCTCCTCAGAAAACCTGATACAAGGGAAACTCCCAGGAATCTACAAGGATGACCCCAGCTAAGACTCCTAGCAATAGTGGATACATAGCTTGAACTGGCCATCTCCTGTGATCTACCCCAGTTGTCATCAGAGAGCCTTCATCTAGCAACTGACGGAAACAGATGTGGAGACCCACAGCCAAACATTAGGTCTGCTGCAAGCAGCAGGAAAACGTAATGGAATCCAGCTACTATCACAAAAGCTACTACTTGGAAAAGTCAAGGACTTCTCCAAAGGTCAAGCCATGGCTTAAGAAGTCTTGGTGAGGCAGGGTGTTGGTGGTGCACGCCTTTAATCCCAGCACTCAGGAGGCAGAGGCAGGTGGATCTCTGTGAGTTTGAGGCCAGCCTGGGCTACCAAGTGAGTTCCAGGAAAGGCGCAAAGCTACACAGAGAAACCCTGTCTCAAAAAACCAAAAAAAAAAAAAAAGAAGTCTTGGTAATAGTTTAGCTTTTGTATATATAATATACTACATATATAATATATATACTAAATATATATTAGCTGGTTCCTAAAATTATTTTCTTGTGTGCTTCCAAGAACTCCTAACAGTGTATTTATCTAAAATGCCTATCAAGCATCCAAGGCCAAATGAAACACCTGTCTCCTACCTTTTATTTCTTGTGCAATTTAGGGTAAGACCCTCCTTTTATTTTTACTTTTTCTCCCCCCCCCCCAAGACAGTTTCTCTGTAGCTTTGGAGCCTGTCCTGGACTAACTTTGTAGACCAGGCTGCCCTCGAACTCACAGAGATCTGCCTGGCTCTGCCTCCTGAGTGCTGGGATTAAAAGCATGTGCCACCACTGCTTAGCGTCCTTTCTTTTTATTTAACTTATTTATTTATTATATATATAGTGTTCTGCTTGCTTGTATACCTGAACACCAGAAGAGGGCACCAGATCTCACTATAGATGGTTGTGAGCCACCGAGTGGTTGATGGAAATTGGACTCAGGACCTCTGGAAGAGCAGCCGGTTCTTTTAACCTCTGAGCCATCTCTCCAGCATCTCTCCAGCCCCAAGACCCTCCTTTTTTTGTTTTGTTTTGGTTTTTGTTTTTTTTTTTTTTTTTTTTTTTGAGACAGGGTTTCTCTGTGTAGCTTTGCACCTTTCCTGAATCTCGCTCTGTAGACCAGGCTGGCCTCGAACTCACAGAGATCTGCTTGCCTCTGCCTCCGGAGTTCTGGGATTACAGGCATGTGCCACTACCGCCCGGCCTGTTTCAGTCTTTTAAAAATGTTTTATTAGTATGCGTTAATTACACAAAATAATGGGTTTTATTATGACATTTTCATTCATGTCCATAATGTATTTCAATCATATTTACCCCTAGCAGCCTGTATAGCACCTTCTAGCACTGTGAGGGCTAGACAGCATGGAGGAAAATTCCAGGCCAGTTCCATCTTGATTTCTATCCTATGACTAAGGCAAGTGACTGTAGTTAAAGAGTTTTCCTGCCTGGCCCACAGTCAGGACAAATCTCTCTCACCCGCCAGGCCCATAGAAGCTCAGAACCAACCAAGTAAACACACAGAAACTTACATTGTTTACAAACTGTATGGCCATGGCAGGCTTCTTGTTATCTACTTCTTCTATCTTAAATTAACCCATTTCTATTAATCTATACTTTGCCACGTGGCTCATGGCTTACCATTACCTTACATCCTCCTTGTCATGGAGGTGACTGGCGGTGTCTCTCTCTCCGGCTTCCACTTCCCAGAATTCTCTTCTCTCTTGTCCCGCCTATACTTCCTGCCTGGACACTGGCCAAACAGCATTTTATTTATACAGAGTGATATCCACAGCAAGTGACATTTTCAAAATTTAGTCTGACCATCTAGTTCTACTGAGAAACAAGTAGCAGTAGCAATTGCCTATGTTGTTGGGGCCTCGGGGGCCTTCCTGACCAGCAACTCATAGGTATATAGCCTACCCCTGGCACTGGGACATTTGTTTAATAATCTATGGTTTCTGGGAGCAGTTTTATCTACCCTCCCAGAATATCTCTGCTGAAACTGTTTGTTTGTTTGTTTGTTTGTTTGTTTGTTTGTTTTTCAAGACAGGGTTTCTCTGTGTAGTTTTGGAGCCTGTCCTGGAACTTGCTCTGTAGACTAGGCTGGCCTTGAACTCACAGATATCCGTCTGCCTCTGCCACCTGAGTGCTGGGATTAAAGGCGTGAGCCACCACTGCCCAGCTAGTATCTGATTTCTTCATGGCTTTTTTTTGTAATTGTTAGTTTTAATTTTCCCACTCTTTTCTCTCACTATAAAGTTTTATTTATTTGTGCATGTGAAGGATGCATGCATGTGGAGATCAGAAAACAGCTTATGAGATCCAGAGACCAAACTCACATCATCAGGCTTGGAGGCAAGCACCTTTATCCACTGAGCCATCTCGCTGGTTCCCTAATGTCCTATCTTTAAGTTAATTTTTAAGCGTTTTGTTGAAGCTCTTATCAGAAAAATGTACAAATCATAACTGTCCATCTGTATAACTAGTTCTAAGGTGAACACAGACACATGCAAACATAAACTCACTTAACAATCTCTAGTCAAAAATTGAAAATCAAGTCAGGCACATCTGTAGTCTCCGGTATTCTATTCAGGAAGCTGAGGTAAGATTGCAGAGCCTGAGAATTCAAGGCCAGCCTGAACAAACATATCACAACCTTATCTCCAAAATGCAGAAGAGAGAGAGAGAGAGAGAGAGAGAGAGAGAGAAAGAGAGAGAGAGAATAGGACTACAGGATGATTCATCTATCCATTCACCTAGTACCTTGGCCTTATAATTCTGTACTCCATGATCCCAGCTGAAGTTGTCAGTTCAATGAAACCCATCTGAGCATCTGACCCCTGTAATTTTTTAAATATTTAGAAAGGTTGTGTTAATAACCACTTATAACCTAAAGACTCATATTCATAATTCATGCACGCCAAGGATATTTTCTAACTAGGAATCTTGACAACGCCAATAAAGAAATGTGATTTTGAGGGGGCTTGAAGCTAGAACTCACATGTGGCTAAGCAAGTGCTTTGACACTAGGATATGTCAGCCCTCTTTCTACTTTTTATTCTGAGACAGGTTCTCACTAAGTTGCCCAGGCTGACCTTGAACTCACTCTGTAGCCTAGGAAAACTCTGAACTAGCAGTACTACAGCAGTTTCCCAAACAGTTGGGATTCCTTTTATAATTCCTTGAATGATGATTTGAATCATCAGAAATTGGAGAGTCTAGAGGCTGTAGAGATGGCTTAGTGGTTAAGGGCATTTGTTGCTCTTGCAGAAGACCTAGGTTCAGTTCCCAGAGCACATGAATGGGGGTGTACAACTATCCACAACTCCAGTTCCAGAAGATGCAACACACACATAGTGCACAGACATTGCATTCAGGCAAAACACTAATACATATACAATAAAAAGAAATTAATCTTTAGGAAAAAAATTAGGAAGTCTAGTATGTGGTGAAGCCTGCTTGCTGGAGAATAGGATCACAAGTTTAAGGGCTACACAGTAACACATCTTGTCTCAAAATTTATTTTCCAAAGTCTGGGGGTTACAGGTATGAACCAGTGGCCTAATGACTGTCTGGGATGATGGAGGCCCTGAATTCTATCCCCAACACCAGGAACAACAGGAAAAGCAAAACAGATATAAAAATTCCAGCTTCAGCGTCAACAGTGGTGTTACCTCAGCTCTACCAGCAAGGGTAGCTAGTTCACCCCAAGAGAATCCAGACTCCTGCTTGCCTGGAAGTTTCTTGTTATCTATGTAAGGGGATTCATACCACTTAGCTCCTCTGGAAGCAAGGTAAAACACACATCTGCTCTCTGACAAAGCAGAGGGTCCTATGTTGTTTAGAAGCCACCACAGCACACCAGAACTGTAACTACTGCCAAGAGTTGGTTTTGCCATGAAATGGCACCTGCCACAGGAGGTACTGGCCTGACTTGCTCCTGATAACCAAACTGACTTTACATCAGACCCATAGTGCCTTAGTAACAGTGCCTCACCACAATTGCTATTCATTCAAACCCTGTCCTATTGATCTGATAGATACACAACCAAGTGATTTGAACTGCTTGCTGTTGCTGAAATTACTGTAAGGATGGATATTTTCAGCACATATAACTGCAGGAAGGTTCCCAAGGGAGAAACAGCACAACTTAAGTGGTAGTTGTGGGATAAGCACACCCAATTCCTCAACCTAGCCATGTGATATCAGCAAAATTAATTCAACACCAGAAGTGAAAGAATGGGAGGGCCTCACTCAATCAAGCTTGCCAAGTGCTCCATTGAGCCATACCCATGGACTCGGAAGTGTTTGGGGAGTTTTGTTTTGTTGCTGTTGTTGTTTTAATGCAGCCAGGACACAATGGAATGCACATCTGTAGGCCCAGCTATTCCAGAAGCTGAAGCAGGAGGATTTGTTGAGCTTAGAAGTTCAAAGACAGCCTAGGCAACATAATGAGAGCTGCTCTCTAATTTAAAAAAATCTAGCAGGCGAGATGACTTAGGTAAAAGCTCACTTCACATGTACATCAACCTAAATTCAGTCTTCAGAACCTACCATGGAAGGGGAGAACCAACTCCTAAAAGTTATCCTCTGACTTCCAAACATGCACTGTGGCACATGGGCCCCTGCACTGTCACACCTGCATCAAACTCGAGTGTGGGCACACACAAAATAAGTTTTTAAGGGGTTGGGGATTTAACCTAGTGGTAGAGCGCTTGCCTAGCAAGTGCAAGGCCTTGGGTTCGATCCTCAGTGCCAAAATAAATAAATAAATAAATAAATAAATAAATAAATAAATAAATAAATAAATGAGTTTTTAAATTCCAACCATCTACATAGGTGTTGTAAGTGTTTCATTTTCTCTTTTTTCTGTTTTTGTTTTGTTTGCTTGTTGAAACAGACTCTTCTCATGTGTTGAAGGCTAGCCTGGAACTTGCAATGCTGCTGGAGGCAAAAAGAAATTACTGGGGGTTTTGTATATGGTGCTTGTTGTTGCATAGAATATGGATGTTGTCACTGATAACATAGTAGTTGCTTAATGGATTCAAGGTCCTGGGTTCAATTCCCCAGCACAAGAAAAGAGATTGTTGAAGAGAAGTGGACCTGAGTCATGGATAGAGAGATTCGCGAGGTAAAGTGCCGTGGGTTTCTGTCTTGTTCAATGTTCTATTGCTATGAAAGAAAATCAGGATTCACTAAGCAATTAAAAGAAAAAGCCAGCTGGGCAGTGGTGGCGCACACCTGTAATCCCAGCACTCAGGAGGCAGAGGCAGGTGGATCTCTGTGAGTTAGAGGCCAGCCTGGTCTACAGAGCTAGTCCAGGACAGCCTCCAAAGCTACAGAGAAACCCTGTCTTGAAAAACAAACAAAAAAAAAAAGAAAAGAAAAGAAAAAGCCAAGCCCCATCAGATGCTAGAGCTATGTAAGGAAGTTTTTTTTTCCTTTCTTTCTTTCTTTCTTTCTTTCTTTCTTTCTTTCTTTCTTTCTTTCTTTCTTTTTGAATGCTGAATACCATTTATTGAAGGAGGGAGGCTTACAGCACAATGGGAGAACCCCGGAGGGCAGAAGTTCACTTCCCATGTTTTGCAATCTTGCATCTAAGCTGTTAAAGCGCAATATGCAGGATACACAGACAAGGAACTTCCCTTAAGCATTCAAGAGAGAGGATTCTCACAAAGAATTAGCATAGGGAGGATATCAAGGTCAAGGTCAGCAAGCAAGGCAACAGTTACTCAAAACAGGGGGGGGGTGGGCCAGGACCCTACAGGTCCCCCCCTTTTACTAAAAAATGAGCTTCTGACTTAGGTTGCATGGGACATCAGCAGGTCACCTTACCCGTCATGGAGACACCTGTCCAGGCCACACAGGCATTCTGCCTTAGGTTGGTGAGCGCCTACCAAGCATTACCCTTCTCTGAATACTCATTATCATACAGGCTCAATGGTGTGAGAGCTGCAGAGTTAACTGTTGCCAAAGATCTCTAAGTGGCACTGGGCTTGCAATCTGTGTGTTTGCACAGAAAAGACCAACAGAAGTCTTAACCCACCCATGGCTGGTAGGCTAAAGGCAACTGAGCCATTCCCTTCCTTAAGGAGCCTTACTGCAAATTGGAGTTCTTGTAAGATGGTATCCCGAGAGCAAATGGAACTTGAGTTTGTAAATTTATAACTTTCAAAGCCAATCAAAATGTATATAACTACTGACCTAACAATTTGTCATGCCCAATAGAATGAAAGAGGAAGTTTTAAAAGTATATAGCAAAAGCAATTCAATAAAGAATGACAAATAAATGAAGAAATGGAAACCCTCACCAAGAAATACAAAACAGAAGCAAAAGGAAATGACTCAATTAAAAAAAAAGTAAGTGAAACTTAAAACTCAGCCCCAGCACTTGAGAGGCTGAGGCAGGAGTACTGTCTGAGTTCCAGGGCAGTCTGGGCTACAGTGTAGGATCCGCTGCAAAACAAACAAAACAACATCTCAAGTGAGGTCCTCGGTGACAAAATAAATAGGACTTAAAATGAGTTGATCTTGAAGATAGGGTGGGAGGAATTACTAATCTGAATGATGGAGAGAAAATACACATGCTGTGCAACCATGAGGAATGGAACAACCCTGGTATCCCACACACACCAGCATGAACTAAACAAACAACTTTAAAAGATAGGAAGCTGGGCTAAGGGTGTAGCTCGGTTGGTAGAGAGAGTGCTTGTCTTGCATGCTGGAAGTCCCCACCACCTCACAAATTGGTTGTGATGGTACATGCCTATAATCCCAGCATTTAGGAGGTGGGGGCAGGAAGATTGTATCAGAAATTGAAATCAAAATGGCAACGCAGAAAGTCTGAGGCCTGCATGGAATACTTGAGGCCTTGTTCCACTTTAAAGAAATAGAAAGGGAAGAGGGAAGGGAGGGAAGGAGATGGCATAAGACAGACCAGATAAGATGAGATGATGAGATAAGACAAGGT
Source organism: Onychomys torridus (assembly GCF_903995425.1). Lineage (NCBI taxonomy): Eukaryota > Metazoa > Chordata > Mammalia > Rodentia > Cricetidae > Onychomys > Onychomys torridus. The sequence goes on along the minus strand of NC_050466.1, from coordinate 13,053,062 downwards.
TTAAACCTGGGAAGCTAACATAAGAGGATCCCTTGAGCCTAGACATTTGAGGCCAGCACAGGCAATTTCTCAAACAAAAATAAGAAGTTAGTCCCCATGGTTCAGGCCTATAATCCCAGCTACCCAGTAGACTGAGGCAGGAGGATCACAAGTCCAAGGCCAGCCTGTTCTACATAGGGAGTTCTGGCTAGCCCAGACAACTTAGTAAGGACCTGTCTCAAATTTTACAAATACAAAAGAGGCTAAAAATGTAGTTTAGTGGGTAGAGCAATTCCCTAGCACATACAAGGCCCTGGGTTCAATCCACAGTACCACAGAAATAAGTAAATAAATAAAACAATCATGAATCAAATCTGATAAAAGCTTAGTTTTTGGTTTTAGGATGGTTTGAAAAACAGCAATGTGGATAAACTAATATATTTAATTGTGGTTTATTTATTTTGTATGAGTGGGAGAGCCACATGTACAGAGGTTAGAGAGTACCTTACAGAAGTCAGTTCTTTCTTTCTTTCTTCTCTTTTTTTTTTTTTTGTTTTTTTGTTTGTTTGTTTTTGTTTTTTGAGACAGGATTTCTCTGTGTAGCTTTGTGCCTTGCCGCTTTGTAGACCAGGCTGGCCTTGAACTCACCGAGATCTTCCTGCCTCTGCCTTCCAGTGCTGGGATTAAAGGCGTGCGCCACCACCACCTGGCAGAAGTTAGTTCCTGGCCTCCCACCATGTGGAGCTGAACTCAGGTTGTCGACCTCATCAGTTAAGTGCCTCTACCTCCTGAGCCATCTTGCCAGCCCAATAAAATAATATTAATGTAGGGTCCCTCAGAGGGTTTGTCAGTTGCAAATCCTATAACACTATATAATGATGCTGGCCATGTTGTTGCCTCTTTTCTCTGTGGAGCCTTGGCTGTCCTGGAACTTGCTATATAGACCAGGCTGGCCTCGAACTCAGAGATTCTCCTGCCTCCCAAGAGCTGGGATTAAAGGTGTGCCACCACACCCCACTATGTTGTTGCCTCTTTTTAAAAAAATTAAAATTTGGGGCTGGTGAGACGGCTCAATGGTTAAGAGCACCGACTGCTCTTCCAGAGGTCCTGAGTTTGATTCCCAGCAACCACATGGTGGCTCACAACCATCTATAATGAGATCTGGTGCCCTCTACTGGCATGGAAACATAAATAAATAAGCCAAGCACACACCTTTAATCCTAGACTTGGGAGGCAGAGGCAGGTGGATCTCTGAGTTCTAGGCCAGCCTGGTCTATACTACATAGCTAGCTCCAAGACAGACAGAGCTACCTAGTAAGACTCTTGCCAGGCTATGGTGGCGCACGCCTTTAATCCCAGCACTAGGGAGGCAGAGGCAGGTGGATCTCTGTGAGTTCGAGGCCAGCCTGGTCTACAGAGTAAGTTCCAGGACAGGTTCCAAAGCTACACAGAGAAACCCTGTCTCAAAAAACAAAAAACAAAAACAAAACAAAACAAAAAACAAACAAACAAACAAAAAAGACTCTGTCTTTAGAATGAAAAGGGGGTGGGAAGGAAAGGAAAGGAAAAGAAAGAAAATTTGAAACTGTTGTCAAGTGCAATGGAGCATTACGTAAGCACAGCAGTTGGGAGGGGAAGGCTGGAAGATCAGAAGTTCCAGGTATTGCTGTGCTACATAGTGAGTTCAAGGCCAACCTGGGCTATATGAAGACTTATATTTTAGAAAAGACCTAAAATGCAAAAAGCCAGCAACTAACCCCCATACACTGTACATTATAATTCCAGCATTTGAGGAGTAGAAGGCAGAGGAGTACAAGTTCAGGGTCAACCTAGACTACATGAGACTCGGTCTTAATTTTTAAAAAAGGAGAGAGAAAAGAGGATTTGTTTGTGTGTTTGTTTTTTGCTGAGATGTTTTCAGCAAATAAATCTACGGAGACATCAGCACCAGTTTTGTAAAATCTATTTCAGCAGCAGGTTAAGAAAGAAAAATCACATGATCAGATCAGTTGATGCTAAGAACCATGTCAAGCAAGCCAGCATTAATAAACTCTAGCACCCTACCATGAGGTTCCTGGAGAAGATGGAGTAGCCATATCCCTGCCTATTTCTCCCACTCAGTTCAGCTGAAACCCCTGTGTGGCAGGGGAAAAGCCAGTGGGCTAACTTGCTCCCTGTGTTTCCTTCTGCCTTATGTAGCCAAGACTAGATGCTGAAGAAGCAAGCAACCTCCAAACATGAAGCCAAAAACACCAGGAAAACCTTGTCATTCATCTAGGGGACCAGATCAGGTTTGGCCTAATAAAGCATGTGAAGGTCAGAACTAACACATGGCAAAGGGGCTTTGCCACAGACATTTCTAGCCATGAATAATCTTCTAAGGAGAAAATGTATCTGATTATTTTCATTTGATTAGGAACTACCTAAAAGGGATTCAGATTCTATCCTAGCATGGTGGCACACACTTATAGGCCCAGCTGTTCAGGAGGCTGAAAGGCCATTGAGCCAAGGAGTTTAAGAGCAGTGTGGACAGCACAGCGAGAACTCCTGTCAAAAATTCCGTTGTGTCTTCCACCACGTTTCTTCCAGACAGGCACCACCCCTCACCCACTTTTTCCTTTTCCCTTACCCCCTGCCAATAAACTCTTTTTTGTGAAACTTGGCATTAATTCAAGATAATTTATTGTTTCCAGAATACCTCAAAATTAACAAGAAAATTGCCCCTGGACGCTTGGGAATATCTGGGGTGTGTGTATGTGTTGTCACTATCTGCACACAATTGACTGTATCGTTAGAAAGTACTGAACTTCAGGCTAACTTAGCATTTGCTTTTGTCCGTTGTTCACATGCAGGGGTGGCACTGAAACGACAAGACAAGTGACTCAGTTGATCAAGGATCCAGACAAAGAAATCGATAAGCTTATCCCAAAGAATCGTTTGAAAAGCTCCTCAGCAAATTCCAAAATAGGGTCCTCAGCACCTACCACCACTGCTGCTAATAGTTCCTTAATGGGAATTAAAATGACGACTGTAGCTCTATCATCGACATCTCAAACTGCCACAGCACTCACTGTGCCTGCTATCTCTTCTGCATCCACTCACAAAACCATTAAGAACCCAGTGAATAATGTGAGGCCTGGTTTTCCAGTTTCTCTCCCATTAGCATATCCTCCTCCACAGTTTACACAGGCTTTGCTTGCTGCTCAGACTTTCGAGCAGATCCGTCCACCAAGGTTGCCCATGACCCACTTCGGAGGTACTTTTCCACCAGCTCAGTCCACTTGGGGTCCTTTTCCTGTCCGGCCTTTGAGCCCTGCCAGAGCTACTAACTCGCCTAAGCCTCACATGGTGCCTCGCCATAGCAATCAGAATAGCAGTGGCTCTCAGGTGAATTCAGCAGGTTCTTTAACTTCAAGTCCAACAACTACAACCAGTTCATCAGCGTCAGCGGTGCCTGGTACATCTTCAAACAGCAGTCCAAGTTCTCCTTCAGTCCAAAGGCAGCTTTTTGTTACAGTTGTGAAGACATCCAATGCCACAACAACAACAGTCACAACTACAGCAAGCAACAACAGCACGGCACCCACAAATTGCCACATACCCTATGCCTACTGCCAAAGAACACTACCCAGTATCCCCCCCCCCCGCCCCGTCTTCCCCATTGCTGCCAGCCCAGCAAGGAAGAGTTTCTAGAAATAGCCCTTTGGATTGTGGCTCAGCATCCCCCAATAAAGGAGCATCTTCTTCCAAACAGGAAGCAGGTAGTCCAGCAGTAGTAGAAACCTCAAACAATAGGCCTCCACATAGCAGCAGTTCTTCTGGGAGCTCATCAGGTCATTCCACTCAGCAGCAGCCTCCGGGATCTGTTTCTCAGGAGCCAAGACCCCCTCTTCAGCAGTCTCAGGTTCCTTCCCCGGATGTGAGAATGACTGTTCCTCCTCCAGCAACAAGTTCTGCTCCAGCGGTGGTGCCTTCTACTGTGCCTGTGACATACCCTATGCCTCAAACACAAATGGGATGTGCCCAGCCTCCTAAAATGGAAACCCCTGCTATCAGACCACTTCTTGTTGCACGACTGCCCCTCACAAGAATCCAGCTCCAGTGCAGAATCCATCTGTTGTAGTCCTCAATGTCAATCACATTAAAAGACCTCATAGTGTCCCCTCTTCTGTCCAGCTACCTTCGACCTTAAGTACACAAAGTGCTTGTCAGAATTCAGTACATCCAGCAAATAAGCCTGTTACTCCCAACTTCAGTGCCCCTTTACCATTTGGGCCCTTTAGCACATTGTTTGAAAACAACCCTACGAATGTTCATGCCTTCTGGGAAGGATTTGTTGTTTCATCTCAGTCAACACCAGAATCCACACTGTCTGGAAAGTCCTCATGCAGATCCTTTACATCAGTCTGATACTTCCAAAGAACCAGGTTTTAGGCCGCCATTACAGAGACCTGCTCCAAGTCCCTCAGGTGAGTTTGTGTTAATTATTGATATTCTCTGGTAACTACTTCACAGAGATGGTATGAAAATTCTTGGCTATGCTATGATGTACTTGCTCTGTAAGTAGGCTGCATGGACGAGGAGGGGTTTTTGTTGCACTGCTGCTGTTTTTGAAACCGTTTCGCTACATAGCCCTGGCTGGCATGCAATTCACTATGTAGACCAGGCTGGCCTTGAATTCAAACCTCTGCTTCCTGAGCACTAGGATTAAAGGTATATAGGTTATGGTGACCACTGCTACAGGGTTTTATTTTTGTGGTGCTAGGAGTTAAACCCATTGGTGTATACATGCTAGAACCACTTTCTTTACCAGTGAGCTCCACCCCAAGCCCAAGATAGTTGTGGTCCTTTAATACATGTTGTATCATGTGCATTTAGTGTGTTGTTTTTATTTTACAATCTTTTAAAGGCTAGAGTAAATTTTATCTTGAATTTCCCATAAATAAGTTAATAGGTCTCATCTCCCCCTCACACCTCTTTGAAAAAAAAAGGTTTGTGGGATGTGTCCGAGAATGGAACCATCGTGAGAGACTGAACAAGAGGAGCCTGAGTTTGAGACCAGTCTTCATTATACCTGTCTTGGAAAAAAACAACGGAGGGAGGGCATAGTGATGCATGCATGTAGTCCTAGCACGTGATAAGTCATTTCCAGCTGCATACTGATCTTGACTGCCTTAGCTACAGGAGATCCCAAAACAATCTACAGATTCAATGCAATCCCCATCATGGTAGTCCCTGCTCTTGTATCTCCAGCACTTTGGGTTCAGTGTGATCTTTGACTAAATGTTGAGTTCATTTTTGTCCATATGGTTCTGTAACACCTTCTTCTACACATTTGGGAAACTTTGCCTCAAGTCTTTCAGGAAATCAAATGTATGGGCCTGGAGCACCTCTTGGAGGAGCACCTGCAGCTGCTAACTTTAACAGACAGCATTTTCCCCACTTAGTTTGTTGACTCCATGTTCATCAGAATCAAATGGTGAGTGATCTACAACATTAAATGGCAGAGAATATACATTACCATTCCAGGGGACAATAGTGAGGAAATACTGGAAAAAACTGAGACCAAAACCCAGCAGGGCAAATTCCAAATCTTGTGACTCTTGTCTGTTGTCAAAGAGCCTACATGACTCTGCCCTCCCAGCCTTGCTGACTGCTACATCTCTCTTTTGAGCTGGTTACACTCCCTGTCCATACCACTGGTTTTAGTGCTCTGCTTCGCCAATAAACTCTTAAAGTGTGTTTCATTGTAAAAAAAAAAAAAAAAAAAACAAAAAACAAAAAACAAAATCAGTTGTGAAGTGAGAATGTACATCAGCCAGCAGAACATGCAGGAAGCCCTGGGTTTGATGCCCAACACTGCATACCACCAGGCGTGGTAACACATGCCTGGAATCCCAGCACTCAAGAGAGCTGACATCAGGAGAAACAGAAGTTCCTTAGCTATACAATAAGTTTGAGACCATCCTACATGAGGCTGTCTCAAAAAAATCCCAATTGCTACAAATTATCCAAGAAAACAAGAATTAACCCATTGCATACCTCTGACCTAAAAGTAACCACATGACAATAATGCATTTGAAAGACTTTGTGAACTATTTTAAAAGGCAAAGATGATTAACTGTCATTTTGGGTCATTTAGTAGTCATGGATATCTGCATTTAAGAAGGAATCTTGAAGACCTAGCTAGCATAGTGGGGCATAGCTGTAAACACACAGCATTTAGGAGGTTGGGGCAGAAGGATCTCAAGTTAGAGAGAAGCCCGGCCTACATAGCAAGACCTTGTTGATGGAAAGGAAGAAAATGTGGGGGTGGGGGAAGAGGGAGAAGAAGGAAAAAAGAAAAAGAGGAGGTGGTGGCCTCGAATGTCTGCTTTGAGTTCTTATGCTTTTTTAATGTAGCATCCAGCAAGCTAAATTGGACCAATTTTTTTTTGTTGTTTTTTTTGTTTTTTGTTTTTGTTTTTCGAGACAGGGTTTCTCTGTAGCTTTGGAGGCTGTCCTGGAACTGAACTGGCTTTGTAGACCAGGCTGGCCTCGAACTCACAGAGATCTACCTGCCTCTGCCTCCCAAGTGCTGGGATTACTGGCATGCGCCACCACTGCCCTGCCGTCTTTTTTTTTAAATAAAGTTTTATTACACATAAAAATCAACAGGGTTTCTACATAAAAGCCATCAAAATTTCAAATACAATTCCAAATACAATTGCTCTGAGGAAGATTAGAAGCCTTTAATCACTGACAACTCTTTGGAAGCAAATGGGAAAGGATTAACAGTTAGACACTAGTCCAGGCTGTACAGGGAAACTATCCTGCCAAAAAAAGGGGAGAATACTAGGGATCACACCCAGAACTTTGCCTACGGCAGATAAGCACTCTATGACTGAACTACACCTCCAGTCCTAAAACTTCACACACTTTATTTTAGTTTACTTTTTGCATCAGGGTCTCACTATGTAGCTCTGGCTAATTTGGAAATTCCAATGTAGACCAGTCTGACCTTGGACTCACAGAGATTCACTCTTGCCTCCTGAGTGCTGAAATTACAGGCATGTGCTACCATCCCCAGTCACTTCAAGAAAACTTTTCAAGAAAGCCAAATATGGTAGTGCATGCCTGAAGCTCATGTAGGAGGATTAGCAAGAGTTCCAGGCCAGCCTGGACTACAGAGCTAGACCCTGTCTACACACACACACACACACACACACACACACACACACACACACACACACCAAAGGAAAGGGAAGTTATACAGATGGTGTCACCTGGAGCCTGAACAGCTTTGTACAGTACCGAAGATGTTGACCAAGAACAAGTTAAAAGGGTAGAAGTCCAGGACTGTATTTCACATACCTAGTCAAAATTCTTCAAGGCTAAAAACAAGGCAAAAGCAGATACCACTAATCTTAGATAAACATTATGAATGAAAAAGTTAGCAGCATGGACAGAACTGTTGTAAACATCTGGAAATGTGCACACTTTACCAAGGACCCCACCCCTTTTGCAATTTCTTCCCTTTGAGATTCTCTATTCTCTTTAGTTTTTTCTTTTTTCTTTTTCTTTGAGCTGAGGATCAAACCCAGGGCCTTGTGCTTTCCAGGCAAGTGCTCTACCACTGAGCTAAATCCCCAACCTATTTTTTTTTTTAAGATTTATTTATTTATGTATTTATTATGTACACAGAAGAGGGTGCCAGATCTCATTACAGATGGTTGTGAGCCACCATGTGGGTGCTGGGAATTGAACTAAGGACTTTTGGAAGAGCAGTTGGTGCTCTTAACCTCTGAGCCATCTCTCCAGCCCAGATTTATTTATTTATGTATTTATGTATGTATGTATGTATGTATGTATGTATTATTTATGTATTTATGTATTTATGTATTTTTATTTATTTATTTATTTATTTATTTTAATGTGCATTGGTGTTTTTGCCATGGTTTTGGATCCCCTGGAACTGGAGTTACAGACAGTTTTGAGCTGCCATGTGGATGCTGGGAATTGAACCCGGGTCCTCTGGAAGAGCAGTCGGTGCTCTTAACCACTGAACATCTCTCCAGTCCCTCTTTAGTTTTTTGTTTTGTTTTGTTTTTGTTTTTGTCTTTTGGGTTTTTGTTTGTTTGGTTGGTTGGTAGGTTGGTTTTTGTTTTTTGTTTTGTTTTTGAGAAAGGGTTTCTCTGTATAGCTTTGCACCTTTCCTGGAACTCACTTGGTAGCCCAGGCTGGCCTCAAACTCACAGAGATCCATCTGCCTTTGCCTCCCAGGTTCTGGGATTAAAGGTGTGTGCTGCCGCCGCCACCACCCAGCCTCTTTAGTTTTTTTTAAGTCAGGGTTTCACTATATAGCTCTGACTATCCTGGAACTCACTCACTATGTAGACCAGTCTGGCCTCAAACTCATAGCCATCAATCTGGCTTCAAATTCACAAAGATCCACCTGCCTCTCATAAAACATCCCTAGGGTAAGTGAGATGACTTAGGGGTCAGGACACTTGCTGCCAAACTTAATGGCCTGAGTTTGATCCCCAAGCCTCACAAGGTGTAGGAAGAGATCCAACTCCTGAAAGTTGTCCTCTACTCTCCACATGTAGGCCATAGCATTCATAACACCCCCTTACACACACACACACACACACACACACACACACACACACACACACACAATTTCATTTAAAATTTGAAAGCACTCTGTGCCTTTGTTCTTTGGTCTGGGTAGTTGGTGCTCATAGGCATGAACTGATAACTGCAAAATGGGCTCTGGATAAGGCACTCATGGTAGTGGGGGAGATTTCCACAGTGCTGCAAGATACACAAAGAGGAAGCCATTAATTAGGGTTGCAGTGTGGCTCTTCAATAGAGTACTTACCTAGAATACTTCAGGTTTGGGGTTCCACCTCCAGCACTGGGAAAGAAGGGAAGTGGTGGGGGAGGGGAAGAGGGAGGGAGAGGGGAAGAGGGAGGGAGAGGGGAAGAGGGACCAGGGATCGAAAAGGAAAGAGGAAGAGTGGGAAGGGGGAAGAAAGCAATCTGGCTTGGTGGGAGGCAAAGGCAGGCTTAAGAATTCAAGACCTTGGTCTGGGGAGATGGCTAAGCAAGAAAAGGTACCTACTATCAAATTCGATGAGCTGAGTTTAATCCCCAGCGCCCACACAGGAATAGAGTTGTCCTGACCCTTACTCCCACAACTGTAGCAATGCACCCACACACAGACATAGATTTTAAAAGTTCAGTATTTTAAGGGTTGAAGACTAGATTCAGATACATAACAAGTAGTAGACCAGCCTGAGTTACAAAGAAAAGGAGAGTGAGATGGTGGGAGAAGAAGGGAGGGGAGGAGGGGAGGAGAGGGGAGGAGAGGAGGGGAGAGAGGAGGAAGGGAGTGGATGAGAGGAGAGGGGGGGAGGGGAGGAGAGGGGGGAGGAGGGGGGAGGAGAGAGGAGAGGGAGAGAGCGGCTGAGAGGAATTCCTGCTACTTCAGGAACCTAAACAGGTCCAAAGGAGATAAGCTTGCTGAGGATCCCAGCCACACTGAATATTTGGCTGCAAAAGGCAAGCACCAACCCTAGTACGTGGGGAAGTTTGCACAAGGAAGACACTCTCAGTCTCCATTTTATCAGTGTGTGTGTGTGTGTGTGTGTGTGTGTGTGTGTGTGTGTGTGTGTGTGTGTGTGTAGGTCAGAGAAAGGCTTTGAGGGGTTGGTTCCTGCCTTCCAGCTTGGGAGGCAGGGTCACTCTGTTGACCACAGAGCAGTTCCCCTCAGTTCAGCCATCTCCCTGACTCATCTCCCCCAGGGTGTTTCCTGGCTCCCTCCTACAGGATGCCTGTCCTGTCCTGTCATCTCAGAATGCTTTGGTGGGCCAAACATGGTGGGAAATGTCTGAAGGCCAGCACTCAGGAGTCTGAGGCAGGAGGGCTGTGAATTCAGAGCTAGCCTGTCTCAAACAAACCAACAAAGGAAAAGAATACTTTGCTAAATTTGTCCTAACCTCCAGCACTCAGGAGTCTGAGGCAGGAGGGCTGTGAATTCAGAGCTAGCCTGTCTCAAACAAACCAACAAAGGAAAAGAATACTTTGCTAAATTTGTCCTAACCTTCAGGTCAACAAGATCCTGTTTTTCTAGTTTACTATGAGCAGCTACCATGATGGAGCTGTGCTGTCTGTAACAGACTACCACCATATGCCAAGAGCTAAGAGGTCAGACAACAGACACTGTTCTGAAGGCTGGGATCCAGGCCCTGGTGGATTTGGTATGTTCAAGACAGGGTCTTACTAAGTAGGCCTGGTTGGCCTGGAACTCACTTGCAGACCAGGCTGTCCTCAAACTCACAGAGATCTACTTGCCTCTGCCTCCCAAGTGCTGGGATTAAAGTTGTGTGCCAGCCTGCCCTGCTGAATTTGTTATCTTGTGAGGAAATCATAGATGGTGCTTTCCCTATTCCCTCACATGATGGAAGGGATCAGGAATCTTCGTGGGATGATTAAAATGGCCTTACTCCCTAACCACCCTCAACCTCACTTTCTAACTCTACTGCCTTAAGGGTTTGGGAGGACACAAATTAGCACATTGTTCCCTTTAGAAATATTCCAGTCACTCAAAGGGCTTGTTTGTCACAATGGATACTAGATAGGTTAATTCCTGTTGAAGTAAATGGTACAGGGCTAGAGGAACAGCTCAGGGGTAGGTACTTTCCTGCTATATTTGAGACCTGAGTTTGATTCTGAGACCCCACCTGAAAAGACAGGCTCTTGCTACATAGTACTCACAAATCCTGATCACTTGATGCCTAGATCATGGGCTTCAGGCCTTTACTTGACTGCTGCACATAAACCAGCCCAAAGAATGCAAACAGTGCTGGGAAGTCACATCATCCTAGGCTTTCTGCCCTAGGCTTTCTGCTGGAGGTGGGGTGGGACTGTACAATGTTATGAATACCTCTCGCTGGCACTGGAGTAAGCTGGCTTGGCTCTAGACCAGGACATGGCAGTGCTCTATCTTCCAGGCAGGTCTTAGCATTCTACTCATAGGGTCTTTGCCACAGTTATTGTCATCTAATGTCACCTAAAACAAATAGAAAAGATTTTATCTGATTAGTGGTACAATTAATTGGGACATCCAGTGGTCCAATGGGCTGGCCTATGCTTTCTAAAAGCTAAAAAAGCGCTCGCTCTCTCTCTCTTTCTCTCTCTCTCTCTCTCCCTCTGAGACAGGTTTTCACTTTGTACACAAGCTCACTAGACTGGATTCAAACTTCTGGGAATCCTCCTGCCTCAGTTTTCCAAGTGCTGGGATTACACCATGCTCAAACACTAAACAGAATTCTTGACGGACAGATGGCTGGAGAATGCAGCTGCAGGGGAACAGGTTATGATGCTTTATGGCCTTGCTCATCTCTTTACAGTCCAGTCAGGGAAAGGCTTGCTGGGCATCCTATAGGAATCTTGCTAGAACAGTTTAACAGTTTTCCCTTGAACATGGCTTGATGGGCAGCCTGATAAGAAGCCACCACAAGGCAGTATTTCACTAGTCTTGCTGGCTCTGATGAGACTCCGGGCTTTCTTTCTTGGCACACTTAGAGTTGAACAGTAGGCTTCTGTGTAAGGCTATTATAAAACTGCATGGCTATGATTCACAGTTGGCCCCTGTGACAGAGCTACCCACCCACCTGTGCTGTCTGTCACATGGCCTCCTCAGTTCAGTGTTACTCTATGGTACAGGATGTGAGAGCTGACACTCATCTCCAGTGTCTCTTTAAGTGATAAGCAGTCTGTATGCAGGCTTATGCTGTCTGTCAAGCTGAATCCATAGGCAAGTGATCAGCTGGCCTAGCAACCGCCTCTGTATGGTTGCTTAGGAACTGCTTGACCATTTAACATCCATGTGCGTAAATGCAAAGGAAGATGTGCTTCCACGAAATCTGGCATTTTAATGAAACATCTTTCCATTGTCACCTTTTCCTACAATTCTTCCCCCAGTGGCCTCCTGTGTTGAATTGCCTTGATAAATCAACACCCTCAAGGGATGGAATTCTTTAAGTCAAGAACCCACTGGGAGCTCAAACTTGGAGTGTAATGATTCTTAAATGAAAATGAGAACCCATAACTGTATATTTCCTAGAAATTTTTCAATAAGAAATACTTGGGAAGCTGAGGTAAATGGAACACCATAGATTCAAGATCAGCCTGAGCTAACACAGTAAAACCCCATCTCAAAACTTCAGAAAAAGAGCCTGGCAGAGGTGATGCACACCTCTAGTCCCAGCACTCAGGAGGCAGAGGCGGGCAAATCTCTGTGAATTTGAGGCCAGCCTGGGCTACAGAGAGAATTCAAGGACATCCAGGACTACATAGAGAAACCATGTCTCAAACAAAACAACAACAAAACCCACCAGAAAAAGAAAGAAGGAATTTCAGCTACTCAAGATGCTAAGGCAAGAGAACCAAGAGTTCAAGTCCTGCCTGGGTGGTCTAGTGAGACCTGTCTCAAAAAAATGCTGGAGAAATGGCTCAGCAGTTAAAAGCATGTACTGTTTTTCCAGAGGACCTGAGTTCAGTTCTCAGCACCTGCAGTTCACAACTGTCTGTAACTCCAGTACCAGGGGATCTAATGCCCACTTCTAGCCTACATAGGCACTGGGGACACACACACACACACACACACACACACACACACACAGACACACACACACACACACACATACACACACACACACACACAGACACACACACACACACACAGAGACAGAGACAGAGACAGAGACAGAGACAGAGACAGAGAGAGTACTGGAAAGACTGCCACTCAAGGCCCCTTCCCTCCCTGAGATTTCACTAGCTACTACAGAAGAAATTAACAATTGACTATAATGAGACTTTTCCATGGTGCAGCTGCTGGCGAGTAATCTGGGGACCTCCCCACCCCTAGTGGTACAGCTGCTCTGAATTGCCCAAGCTCCTGTAAATAACCCAATAAATTTGCTAGTTCATCCAAGCTGACCTCGAATGGAATCCTCCTTTGGGTATAGTGCTCTCTCTCTATCTGAGGTCAATAGATATTTCTTTATATCTTCCCAAGAAGTCACCAACAGAACAGGGGAAGGGGACGGGTGAGATGGCTCAGTGGGTTAAGGCCTTTGCTGTCAAGCCTGATGACTTGAGTTCAGTCCCTACAACCCTACATCCCTACATTTTAGGAGAGGAAAACAGACTCCCCTCTTTAGGGGTCTCTATCATCTTCTTAAAGTCATTTTTAGGGTTGATTTCTTCTGTTTCTTCTGCCTTGGTATGTTCAGGTCTTGCAGGTGTAGAATCCCTAGGTTCTGATGGTGTCATATAGGTCTTTACGTTATTGCCTGTGTTTTTGCACTGGTGTCTACTCATCTCTTCCTCTGCTCGGTGTAGGTGGTGTCTGTGTCTGAAGGTGCCTCTCTTGTTCTAATTGTTAGTCTTTGTCCACTAGGAGTTCTTGGTTAAATCGGTGCTGTTGAGCTCTGTTTCTTCAGGAGCAGCTTAGTCCAATCAGTGTTAGTGGGTTCTGTCTCAGGGAGTTGTTCCCAGCTGGTGCAGGGTGTGCTTATGGTTTCAGTGGTTGTTAGCTTCGTAGGGGTTGTATTTTTGTTTTTTGTTTTGTTTTGTTTTGGGTTGGTTTTGGTGGGGGAGCAGGGAAAGGTAGCTTGTTGGTCCTTGGGACTCCGATGGGTGGGGCCTAGGATCTAGAGACCTGATCTGCCGATCTGGAGATGGGGGCTTACCTGTTCCCAGTCTGTGTAGTGTAGGCTTATGATTTTGGTGATCTGGTTCAGTGGCTGGTGGGCGCCTTTCTTTTGTGTTCTCAGGTCACGTTTTGCTCATTCGTCAACTCCTCAGCTGATCTTGTTTCCTCAGACTGCAGACGGTAGGATTCTGAATCCTCTGCCGGATGGATTTCAGCTGAGTAGGTTGTTTAGTAGGGTAGTCTCATCAACACCTCCAAGTTGTTATGTTTCACAGGATCGGCAGCTGGGCCCTGGGTTGGCCTCAGACAGAGTGTTTGTATCTGTTCTGTTCGCTTCTCACAGAAATGGCTCCTTCCCTGGGTGCTGGAATTAAAGGGGTCCCCGTTCCAGGCTTTTAATCTCCTTGTTTTCACTAACTCCTTAGCGTGTAGTAGTTCAGTTTCTGGTCTTTATTATGACCACTTCTCTGCCACCACTCAGCCTGCCTCTGCTGCAGCTCTGCCTCTCATGAAAAGTTTCTAAGTGCTTGCTTTTCTTCTCACTGTTGCAGAACACTGTCCTCCTGGTGCCACATGACCACTTCTTGAAATCTCAGCAGCTATAATTATCTGCATGAGACTTGCCCATTAAGTTTCCATGGTGGATTGGGGAGGAGAGAGGGATGGTAACATGAGGCCCTACCAGATAGATAGATAGATAGATAGGTAGTTAACAGTAGCTAGATGGGAGTGGTTCACAAGACTCTAGCTCTCCCTGGTGATATAATTGGCAGTTAACATTTCTGGGGGAGGGATACCCAAATCCCCAGATGTTCAAGTCCCTTTGATGAAATGGCACAGAGTTTGTATAGAATGTCTCTAGATTACTTACAATACCTAATACAAAGCAGATGTTATATACAGTTACTCTACTATACTGTTTAGGGAACAATGATAAGAGAAAAGTCTGTAATGGTCAACACAAATACAACTTTTGCACACTGAAATTTTTTAAATGTATTTTATTATTTAATGTGTATATTTGCCTGCAAGTACGTTTGTGCACCATGTGCATGATTGGCATATAAGAAGGCCAGAAGAGGTTTACCACCATATGGGTTCCAGAGATCTAACTCAGGTCATCAGGCTTAGCAGCAAGCACCTTTACCCACTGAGCCATCTTACCTGTCCTGTTTTATTTTATTTCATTTCATTTCAGCACTGACAGTGGAACTTAGGGCCTTGTACATGCTGGGCAAGTGCTTTATCACCAAGATACGCCACCAGCCTAGTCTATTTTAAAATCCTATTGAAATGAATATGCCCCTTTCACTTTTGACACTGTAGGGTGATATTTCATTTTGGATATTCCTTTTAGTTAGTGTAAACACTAAGCTCCAGTTGTACAGTTATAGATCAAGGAGAACATGTTCAGACTGAATCTTGCCTTCGACATTTTATATTGTGTAAACACTAGGGAATTAATCCATTTCTGTTGCTTACCACCATATATTTTTCTCATCACTTACAGTCTTTCCTGGAATTTTGTGCATATCAGAGTATAATCCATACAAGTACTAGAGGTAAGAGAACTGGCTTGAGTCCCAGTTTACAAAGCACATGCTGCTTAAAGCACAACAGGGGGCAGAGGACCACGAAATCTCCTTCTCTGAAGTTAGTGTGTAGTATGGAAACATCTAGACTAATTCTGTTCTTGATGTCTCTCTTTGATATGCTGAGTCATAAAGATTCTAGTTGAAATTGGCATCATTGTTTCTGGACTTAAAAACAACATAAGTATGGGGGTTGGGGATTTAGCTCAATGGTAGAGCACTTGCATAGCAAGCGCAAGGCCCTGGGTTCGATCCTCAGCTCCGACAAAAAAAAACAAACGTAAGTAACTGTGGGATAGGGAGGATAATGTAGGAAGATTGCCCTGTGTTTGAGGCCAGCCTGGGCTACAAAGTGAGTACAAGGCCCTATCTCAAAACAAACAAACAATTGTGTCAGCAAGTGCCTGCCACCAAGGCTGATGACTGGAGCTGGAATACTGGGACCCACATAGTGGAAGGAAAGAGCTGATTACACCATGACCTTCGTACATTTGAAATGGTATACACATGCTCATACACATACATACATTCTTGCATTCTCTTGCTAAATAAACAAATAAATGTAAAACCACAACTGAAATACATGTTTAAGCAAATAAAAATTAAAATACACTTGAATTATTTTCTCAAATATAATTTAAATTATTTTAATATATTATTTGAATTATATTTAATTTTTAAATTTTATTTTGAATTTGAGTTTTTATTTTTGAATAATTTGAATTATATTTAACATTTTAAATATAATTATTCTTTTAAAATCATTTGAAAGCAAATGCAACAAGTAAAGCTAAAATTAATGTAATTTAAACTTGGCTTCAAATTAAGGCCTATCACAATCCTGCTGCATCTCACGTATCCCCTCTAGCAGTCTGGTAGAATAAACAAAGATGTCATTTCTGTACCACAAACTCTCCCCTGACCAGTTCAGTCTTTGTTGCATGCACTGGAACTTTTGGGGTGACAAAAAGTTGTTTTAAAAAAATCACAGGTTGGGTAGTGATGCACACCTTTAATCCCAGCACTAGGGAGCAGAGGCAGGTAGATCTCTGAGTTTGAGTCCAGTCTGGTCTATATAGTGAGTTCCAGGACAGCCAGGGCTGTTCCACAGAGAACCCCTGTTTCAAAGAGAAAATCTCAGTATGCCCCTTTAAAAGAGCAGCAAGCTGTTTTGCTGTACTTTGGGGCCAGTGAACAAACAAGCAGCTGAGAATGACAGATACAGCAGGACAAAGGCTGAAGATATTTTTAAGGTCTAAGGAGAGGAACACTTGCTAAATGCTACATATTATCTGTAAAAGAGCAACTTTTGTGCTTGAATTTGGTGGGGAAAATGGGGAGTTTTACAAATGCAAAAGAAAATGTTACTGGAGAGGCATGACTTGGGAGGATTGTCAAGAATTCAATTCTCAAAACAACAAAAAGTTCTCTGGGTTTGAGCACCATAGCAAAGACTTAGAAAAAGATGGGAGAGCAAATGTGGGAGTCAATATGGGAGAGCCTAGGGTTCCTGGTAAAAAGAAAGCTGTGATGAAAGCATTCAAATCCACAGCATCAGCCCGGTGTGGTGATGCTCACCTGCAGTTTCCACTGGGAAGACCGAGTCGGTTAGGGTCAACCTGGGCTGCACAGTGAGATTCTGGCTCAAATAAAACAAAACAAAAGCATCATTTTCCCACAATAATTTTGAAAAGTAGCTAATTTACGTTTTTGCATGGTTGCTCAGGTGTCATTCATAAGCAAAATGCCTCTAAGAAAAGCAGCATTTTCTGTGGCAATAGTTCAAGTGGCTCATTATCCCAGGTCCTCCGCAGTATTCGAAGGGTAAAATCATGCTTCCTTTGGCCACATCCTTTCCAATGCTGGTAGGCCACAGAGTTCTTCATGCATCCCAGGGATCCTTCTTTTTTTGTTTGTTTGTTTGTTTGTTTGTTTGTTTGTTTTTTCGAGACAGGGTTTCCTCTGTGTAGCTTTGCGCCTTTCCTGGAACTCACTTGGTAGACTAGGCTAGCCTTGAACTCACAGAGATCCGCCTGCCTCTGCCTCACGAGTGCTGGGATTACAGGTGTGTGCCACCACCGCCTGGCAGGGATCCTTCTTATTACCTATATTTTACAATCCACCAGGGTGATGACAGTGTGATGCTGGCAAATTCAGGGAACATCAGTACTGGGGGAGGGTCTTGAGGGGAAGGGTCAAAGGATAATCTCAGTCATTGTTGTTATGTTTTGTTTTATGACAGGGTCTCAGTAGGCATGGCAGTGCACACCTTTAATCCCAGCATTTGGGAAGCAGAGGCAGGCAAATCTTTGAGTTTAAGGCCAGTCTGGTCTATATACTAAGTTTCAGGACAGCCAAGGCTATGTAGGGAGACCCTATCTTAAAACAAAAATAAAAACAGGGGCTGGAGAGATGGCTCAGCGGTTAAGGGCACTGACTGTTCTTCCAGAGGACCTGGGTTCAATTCCCAGCACCCACATGGCAGCTAAAAACTGTCTATAACTCCAAGATCTGACACTCTCACATAGACATATGTGCAGGTAATGCACCAATGCAAATAAAGTAAAAATAAGTTTTAAAAATAATAAAAAATAAAAATAAATAAAAAAATAAAAAAGAAATAAAAACAAACAAAAAAGACAGGGTCTCTCACCAGCCGGGAATTTGCCAAATAGGCTAGGCTGGCTGGCCTCAGGGATATACTTGTCTACAGCTCCCTCAGCACTGGGATTACAAGTATGCACCATCATGCCAACTTTTTTTACATGGGTTTTGGGGACTGAACTTAGGTCCTTGTGTTTGCAAGACAAGCATTTTGTCAAGTGAGGTATGTAACCAACTCAAGGAACACAGGGAATTAGCATAGGGAGGATATCAAGGTCAAGGTCAGCAAGCAAGGCAACAGTTACCCAAAATGGGGGTGGGGGTGGGGAGGGGGCTAGGACCCTACAGGTCCCCCCCTTTTACTAAAAAATGAGCTTCTGACTTAGGTTGCATGGGACATCAGCAGGTCACCTTACCTGTCATGGAGACACTTGTCCAGGCCACACAGGCATTCTGTCTTAGGTTGGTGAGTGCCCACCAGGCATTATTTGTCTCTGAATACTCATTATCATACAGGCTCAATGGTGTGAGAGCTGCAGAGTTAACTGTTGCCAAAGATCTGTGTGTTTGCACAGAAAAGACCAACAGAAGTCTTAACCAACCCATAGCCAGTAGGCTAAAGGCAACTGAGCCATTCTCTTCCTTAATGAGCCTTACTGCAAATTGGAGTCCTTGTAAGATGGTATCCCGAGAGCAAATGGAACTTGAGTTTGTAAATTTATAACTTTCAAAGCCAATCAAAATGTATATAACTATTGATTTAAATTTGTCATGCCCAATAGAATGAAAGATTAATTAACTGTGGTAGCTACTTTTGCTGCCAGGGTCTCCTCTGTGCTAGCTGTAGTAACCAATTATGAAACGGCAGTCCCAAAAACAGTAGTAGCAGTGGTCATCACTGTTATAACAGGAACAATGGCAGCAGCGATGTCAAGTTCTCTTCTGGAGCATGTGGGCATCCATTGGTATAGACACAACTCCAGGAACACAAACCGCCAAGGCTCGTTTTTATCTCAGTATGACTTAAGGTGGCAGTTTTGCAAAAGAACAACTAAGAACCATAAAGAAAAAACAGGCAGCTCACAAGGAGCAAAACTAATGGTCTCATAATGGCTACATTCAGGCTCACAAATTTTAAGGTATCCTCAAAAGGGGCTAAATGAATTTCAGGAGGCCAAAAAATGTTGCACAGAGCCACTCCTGAGAAGTAGGTACTGCTCCAGCTTGAATGGGATTGTAAGAATGAAAATGCTTAGCCAGACAAGTAAATTTTTGACAGAAGTGTCAAGAACAGGCAATGGGAAAGGACAGTTGCTTCAATAAATGATGCTGGGAAAGCAGATAGAGACATGAGGAAAAATGATACTTATTTCATGCCATATACAAGAATAAACTCAAACCAGGCACAGTGCCACACACTTTTAATCTCAGCATTTGGGAGGTGCAGGCAAGAGGATCTTCACATTCAACCTTGGCTACAGTGAGCTCTAAGCCAGCCTGCACTACATTTGATCCTGTCTCAAAAAAAAAAAAAATCAGACCAAATCAGACCAGGAACTGTAATCTCAATATTTGGGAGGTAAAGGCAAGAGGATATTAACCTATCATAGTGGTGCACGCCTTTAATTCCAGCACTCGGGAGGCAGAGGCAGGCAGATCTCTGTGATAAGGCCAGTTCCAGGACAATCAAGGATATGTAGAGAGATGTTCCCTATATATCAAAAACAAAACAAATACTACCCCCTAAACAACAATAAAACAACAACCAAACAGATATAAGACCGAGGCTAGCCTGGAATGTGAGGCCCTGTCTCCAAATAGACAAATAAAACATGGTTAGCTGATATAGCTCAGCAGATAAACTCACCTGGCACCAAGACTGAGTTCAATCCCTGGGACCCACATGGTTGAAGGAGAGAATTGATTCTTTATTTTTTGTTTGTTTATTTATTTGTTTGTTTGTTTTTTGTTTTGTTTTGTTTTTTTGGTTTTTCAAGACAGGGTTTCTCTGTGTAGCTTTGCGCTTTTCCTGGAACTCGCTTTGGAGACCAGGCTGGCCTCGAACTCACAGAGATCTGCCTGCCTCTGCCTCCCGAGTGCAGGGATTAAAGGCATGTGCCACCAACACCTGGCTGAGAATTGATTCTTAAACATTGTCCTCTGACCTCCACCTGTGTGTCATGGTCCATGAGAGCACTCGCGCACACACACACACACACACACACACACACACACACACACACACACACACTGCAATTAAAAAAATCAACAGATTCAGAATTAATGAAGATATTAACTAGTAGAGAACATCATTGTATAATAATAATGATGATGTGATATAATATTCTTGATCTTTGATTGTGGCATAGAGCTAAAACTCTGGGATTCCAGGTATATGCTACCATGACCAATGTTACATTTTATTCCTTTCTTTCCTTTTCCTTAGTGACAGTGTGGGAGGAGTCCACTGTTCATAAAAAGCCCTTTCAAGCATACTTGAGTTGATAGTAATGAGGTGGCCCTTGGTATGTCCCCAAATAGCTTCAGAATAGGGGCTCATTGCTATAGGAAATAACGTAGTGGTTAGAAAACTGGAACTAGCTAGTCCTAAACTTTAGGACTAGCATTGTGGTGTATGACCAGAATCTCAGCAGGACAATCAGGAGTTCAAAGTCATTCTTAGCTACATAATAAGTTTGAGGTTAGCCTGGGATATATGAGATTGTCTCAACACCCCCTTGCCCACCCCTAAAAAAGCAACCAAGACTTTCAGCCCCCACCACCCTAGGTAGGGGAGAGGGGCTGGAGATTAAGTTAATCATTGATAGCCAGTGATTTAGGCAATTGTGTCTATTTACCTATGTAATGGAATTTCTGTAAGCACCCCTATATTAGGCTTAGAGAGCTTCTGGTCAGTAAGCATATGCATAAAGGGTCTGGAAGGTGCCCACTCCCCATATCTTACCCTATACATGTCTTCCACTTAGCTGTTCCTGAGTTGTATGTTCCTTTCTTTTACTTTTTTGCCAGGCCACTGCAAACTTAGTGGGAATAGATCTTTGGGTGCCACTAATCTGTACTCCCTCCATCACTAGGGCTAGGTAGCTTAGTGATATCCAGATGCCACACATTTATCCTGTCTATTCCACCCACAGCTGTTCCCAGAGGTGATGATTGGTTCCTCTGGGCAGCATCCTATGAGGGATGTTCAGTATTCACATGGTATCTTTTGACTATTCAGTCACGTCCTTTGGCAAATAATCCCATTGTATTTTTCTCTGGGGAGATAGGAGGGCAAGTTCCTAGTGGGGGTTGTGGTCCTGGTGGGACAGGAAACCAATTCCAGAGATAATAGAAACAGCTGGCTGATCTGGCCCAGGTATACTAGCTTCATAGTTCTTCTAAAGACAGAGTCTTCTCAGAAGGTAGTATTAGGACCTGAGTGGTGGTCGGGTATCTTTATGCCCCCAAACAATGTTTGCCCACAGCTATGCCTGTCACTTCCACATGTGTCCTCATATTATCTGTAGTGCATTTCAGAGCCCTCAAAAGATTTTCAGTTCAAGAATCTAGACTAATATACAGATAAGCTGATAGAACTAAAGCCATTACTTCTGTACCTGTTTTCCCGAAACTAGAGATGACAACTTTTTTCTTTTTCTTTCTTTCTTTCTTTCTTTTTTTTTTTTTTGAGACAGGGTTTCTCTGTAGCTTTGGAGCCTGTCCTGGACTAGCTCTGTAGACTAGGCTGGCCTCGAACTCACAGAGATCCACCTGCCTCTGCCTCCTGAGTGCTGGAATTACAAGTGTGAGCCACCACCGCCCGGCTGAGATGACAACTCTTTAGCAAGAGTCTATTATGATGGCAGAGTCGATATTTGTAAAACACCTTGGAGCCAGATGTGGTAATGCATGCTTGTAATCCTAGTGTTCATCACGAGGCAGACAGGAAGACTGCTTCAAATTCAAGGCCAGCCTGGTCAATATAGCAAGTTCCAAGATAGCCATATAATCCCTACAGCAAGTATTTTAAAAGCTTTTGAAAAGCAGCACCTGTGGCACAGGCAAATGATAATCACTCAAAACTGCCAGGTGTTGTAGCCATGCCTTTAATCCCAGTACTTGGGAGGCAGAGGCAGGACAATCTCTGAGTAGAAAGAAGGCCAGCCTGCTCTACCCAGCGAGTTCCAGGACATCCAGAGCTACACTGACAGACCCTGTCTCAAAAACAATCAACCCAGTCAGAACAATATCAACCACATACCACACCTGATCTTCAATAAGTACGCAGAACAAAGACCTATCTATGTACTAGGGAAGAAAACAGTATGTACATAGAGAAGAAAAAAACAACACTATTAAGTGTGGGACAGACTGGAGCTTTTATGTATATTTAACAGCAGAAGGAATATGGTGTCAATAAGAAAATACACTCTGTGTTCATGTGAACCCCTTATCAGCTACTAAGAACACTTTGGGGTAAGGAAAAGGTAGGAATGGGCAGCATAAATAAGACTAAGAGGGGAAGTCACTGCTGTACGGGCACACACAGGCAGGGGCACACTGCAAGGGCCTCTTCTTTCTGAGAGAGTAATACAGTGGTACAAGAAAACAGTAGCCACACACTAAGCCTGCAATGCCTGGGGGGCAATGAACGCAGGTAAGGGTGGGGGAAGACATGAGGGAGTGGTGAAAGGGGCTTCCTTCTCTGTGGTAGTTCCAGCGCCCCTAGTTAACATCCATGATTTCAGGGTTGGGTGTAGAACCAGAGGCAGGAGAAGCTGGGGTGTCAGATGAAGCAGTCTGGGACTGGCGTCGACCCACATCTTGGCGTTGGTAGAACAAGACATAGGCTGCCTTGGACTGTAGGAAGAGGCCATGGGTCAGTTTGGAAGTCAGAAGGGGATAATAGGAAAGGGGGGCAAGTGGGGATACAGAAGCTATACCTCAATTTGATTCTCATTCACAGGTGAGACACTATTGTCATCAAAGTAGTGCCACTGGCCACTGTCCTTGTTGCAGGCAAATGTTGTATCTGAAATAAACAAAAAGCCATTCTTACCACCCTCCTGGCTCTCTGGGGTATCCACATCTACTTTTATGCTCATCCTGCCTTGATAATTTTGTCTCTGGTCCATATACCAAGTCACATATTGGGTACATCTTGACCCCTAGTCTAACCCCCTACCCCCAAGGCATTTCCCTGCCCAAAGGCTGGCACATACAGTGTCCATCACGCATGCCACCATAATGGTTGGAAACTGCGATGAGGTCATATTTGTACAGGTCTGGAGTAGACTCATTCTTTGGTTTGATGACAAACTCAGAAAAATCCAGATCCCTGTGGGTGAGAAGACAGTAAATACTGGTGGGCTCCACCTGTACCTTCCCATTTCCCACACACAGACTCTCTCTCAAAGGCTCCTGACCGGATAGGAAACTGCACCAGGGTGTCCAGCTTCTCCCGAGAAAATTTTGAAAATGAAAAACGCTTCAGGTGGATAATGAGAACTTCAGGCAACATCCAGAGGTCCAGCTTCTTGGTGGCCAGCTGGTGCTGCTTGCAGGAGGAACAGTACCTACAGACAGAACCGTCAGGAATGGACAGAAACTCTGAGCACCTGCCTTGTGTGTTCTTCATGCACACCATCTGAGCTTCCTTCTCATTCTTCCCCTCTCCCTCTCAGACAGCTTCACTAAGAGACTGCAGGCATGTACCACTTGTTTTTATTTTGTAAAGGATGCTCTGATTTTCAGTATGCCTGGTACTCTCATTTGTTCTTGTTTGTGAGTACTTCTGTTAAACAAAGGCTCTGAGCTAGTACCACTCATGAAATCTCTCCTGACCATGCCAGGCCCTCACCAAGGGTTCTCCTTCTCAAGTGTTTCCACAGTGGTAAAGAGTTTGATGCACTCCTGCAGCTGCACTGGACTTTTCTTCAGCATGTATCCCACGCAGTCATGCTTCACATAGCCCTGGGGAGGGGAGTTAGTGTCCAGAGGATAAGGCATGAGGAAGGTCAGGAAAAATAGGGCAGTGTGGTATCATTACCAAGTGAGTCAGAACCTGAGGCCATGGCACTCCCAGAAGTGTGCAGGTGCCAAGACCAGGCCAGTCCTGGACCTGAATCTCTTGGCTCTGTTCCTAGCTGAAGTTAGGGGGAGGATGCATAAAGGGTTGACGTATGAGCTGCAAGGGTCTCCCATCCCTAGGGTCCCATTTCCATTTACCTCAGCCTCCACTTCATCATAGTAACGCTTCTTCATCTCTGGCTCCCAATCCATGGCAATGTACGGCTGAGCTATGGGTGCAGAGGACATGGTTATGTTCCTGTTGCTAGGAGATCCTTCCTACTGCTATCTGCAACCCCAGGCAAATGACATACTTTGAACTTCCTCAGGGGAGGTGGTCCGGTCACTGGTTCCATTGGAATTCACTGTCTGCAGAGTAAACAGTTGCTTTCGTCGTCGCCTTAGGGGCCACTGAGATGTGTGAAGGCTGTTGTCTAAGAGGAATGGGCATCTCCTGGTGACCCCAGAACTGGGCCCAGCCTGCTCCTGCTCTGCTTCTTGGACACTACTGCTAGTGGAAGGCCCAGGCACTTCCTCTTTTTCTTCATCACTGCTGCTGTCTTCGTTGTCATCATCATCCTCATCACCTAGGATGAGAAAGACATCAGGGATGGAAATGTGAGCACTCCAGGGAACTGGGTTTCAACACACATCCTGAGGGACCCTGTATGGGTCATACATATCCCCCAAACCTACTGCTCCTCAGCCCTTTACCCCTACAAAGTAAGATACATCCATCCTTATTGGGCCTCTCCCTTCTCACCTCCTTGTGGCCTCACCTTTCTCATCCCCATCATCCTCATCTGAGGTGGGTTTGGTCACATAGCGTCTGTAATAGAGCAGAGAAGACTCCCAAGGCAGGGGCACAAGGATGGTAAGGCATCCCAAGGTTTTACTTGGGTATGGTAAAGAAGTCAGTGGTAAACTTACACATAAATAGGTTTCTTTCTTCCCTTCCTAGGTCTGGAGAATGCTACATTCCCAACCCTTATCTGAAAAATTTTTTATTTTGAGACAGTTTTTTTTTGGGGTTTGGGTTCTTCTTCTTCTTCTTCTTTTTTTTTTTTTTTTTTTTTTTGGTTTTTTTGAAACAAGGTTTCTCAGTGTAATAATAGCTTTGACTGTCCTGGAACTTGCTCTGAAGACCAGCCTGCCCTCAGTCTCACAGAAAACTGCCTGCCTCTGCCTCCTGAGTGCTAGGATTAAAGACATGCACCACCACTGCCTGGCAAGAATGAACTTTTCAATTAGAATGTATGAGAAATTAATCCAGATAATGTAGCTTTGCTTGCCTTCTATGGTAAGGACTCTGGATTTTAGATACAAAAATAAACTACTAGTAAAAATACATCCAAGTCTGCAGAGCAAAGGGAACACTCCTCCACTGTTGGTGAGAGTGCAAACTTGTACAACCACTGTGGAAATCAGTATGGTGGTTTCTCAGAAAATTGGGAATCGATCTACCTCAAGACCCAGCCATACCACTCTTGAGCATATACCCAAGGAATGCGCAACCATACCACAAAGATACATGCTCAACTATGTTCATAGCAGCACTATTCACTATTCGTAATAGCCAGAACCTGGAAACAACCTAGATGCCTGTCAACTGAAGAATGGATTAAGAAAATGTGGTACATATACACAGTGGAGTACTACTCAGCAGAGAAAAACAATGACAGCATGAAATTTGCAGGCAAATGGATGAAACTAAAAAGTATCATCCTGAGTGAGGTAACCCAAAGCCAGAAGGACAAACATGGTATATACTCACTCACAAGTGGATTCTAGATATAAATCAAAGAACAATCAGACTGCAACCCACAGTACCAGGGAGGCTATATAGCAGGGAGTACCCTAGGATGACAGTGGCTTGTAGTAAGTTTTGGTTTTACTCAATCACTGGGCAAGCCTCAGTGAAACATTTCACTATTAGGATAAGAATTTGTACTGTATCAAGCTGATAATACAACAAACAAACAAACAAACAAATATTTAAAAAAATCCAAGTCTCTCTGTAGAGACAATTACATACAAAATGAAATTGTCTCTACTTTATCTTGTTCACCTCTGTATTCCCAGTACCAAAGAGAAGCACTAGAGAAGCCAGAGGTTTAGAAAAAGAAAAAGCCCTGGAAGTTCTTCTGCCATGTTCAGTTTGAACTGTCATTTGGATGTGCCAAACTCAGAACCCAAGTATGAGTATTGACCTTGGTTTCCTCACTCAAACCCATCTCCCCAACCCTAGAAAAGTGGTACTTACGAAAGCCGGTACATCAGGATGTTATATAGGCCCTCCCAGGAGAACCGGTCCCGGGGCACAGACACTAGGAGAGGGTGCCCAAAAAGTATCAGACCATAGTAGGAGTTGTTGTAGTCTCGGGATGGGGTGCGCTCTCGCAGGTAAACAGGAACCACAATATCATCTCTTGAACCCTCAACAGGTTCAATCCGACCAGTCACTTCATATCTGTGTGTGTATGGTGGGGGTGGGGATGATTAGTTTATTTTTGACTAAGGAATCACAATAAAGATTCCCTAACTTTGCCCTTCCATTCATTCACCTCAGTCCAAAAAAGTGTAGGGTTTTCTTTTTTTCATTTATTATTAGTGTGTGTTTTTGAGTATGGGTATACATGCCATGACACACATGGAAGTTAGACTACATCTTTTAGGAGTCAGTTCCTTCCCTCCATCACGGGTTCAGGTTGTCAAGCTTGTGCAAGTGTTTTTAACCACTGAGCCATCTTGCCTGCCTCCCCCAAATATTTTATCACTATTATTAGACTGGAGTTACAGATGGTCGTGAGCTTCCATGTGGGTACTGGAAATTGAACCTGGGTCCTCTGGAAGAGTAGCCAGTACTCTTAATCAGAAAATCTGTCTAGCCTTTCCCCCCAATTTTTTTTTTTTGGTTTTTTTCGAGACAGGGCTTCTCTGTATAGCTTTGTGCCTTTCCTGGAACTCACTTGGTAGCCCAGGCTGGCCTCGAACTCACAAAGATCCCCCTGCCTCTGCCTCCCAGAGTGCTAGGATTAAAGGCGTGCGCTGCCACCACTGGCTGGCTCCCAAAATATTTTAAGGGGCCTAAAAATCTGTAAAATATTTGGTACTTTATGAACTACTAGATGACTTTCATAGTACTTTGTCTATATGCTGTTTTAGAAAAAGCTTTGGTAACATGGAAATACTAAGGAGGTTAATAAAAAACAAAGATTAAAACACTTTTCCTGTGGAAAACACTTTGGTTTACAAAGAAAATTTCTATTCACAAAGTACTGTTTAGTTTTTAGTTGCCCAAAGTTTAAAAACTCTTGTGGAAAGCAAGGCATAGTTCAGTGGTAGGCCACTTGCTTAGCATGCAGGGGTCTTGGATTCTAATTCCAGCACCCACAAAATGGATACATTTCAAAAGGAGTATATTGCTGGACATAGGGGTATACACCTCTAATCCCAGTACCTGGGAGGCAGAGGTGGGTGGATCTTTAAGTCTGAGGACAGTCTGGGCTACATTTTCCAGGTCAGCTAGGACTACACAGGGAGACAATCTCTCTGTCTCTGTCTCTCTATACTTATTTATTTATTTGTGAGTATAAATATTGGACTGCAAGTGTAGCTCAAGTATTAAGAGTACTTGCCTAACATGCTCTTGAGTTCTGGGTTCCATCCCCAGCAAGGCAAAACAAAAGGTGGGGGGAGCTTCCTCTATTCAACCCCCCTTAGTCTTGTTACTCACACAAAGATATCATCACGATCCAAGATGCCACTTAGAGGATCCTCCAGCTGGTAGAGCTTATAGAATCGATGACTGAAGACATCAGCTACTATCATCTGGGAACAGGACAGGGGCATAGGAACAGTTAGTGTGCAAGGCCCTTTTTCCTTTAAATCCCACCTACCCAGCCTCCCTCTGCAAAGTCTTACCTTGTCTGGTGCAACACTTGTGTGTGTGGACAGAGCCACGCACAGATCTGAAATATTGCCTTTCTTGGGGACCACAACCCGGTGCTGAGGGAGAAATAACATCCACAGAAGATCAAAAGAGCTTATGGAAGGTTAATGCAAAAAACCTTGAGGAAAGTAAATTCTGACATGTCCCTCATTGTGTTCCCATACCCTCACCTGTTCTGGCTTGCGGCGGGGATCCATGGGGACAAAGAAAACCTCCAAGACCCTCCTGGAGCAGACAGGCAGTGGGACGCTGAGGTAGCAGAAGGGGTCAAAGGTCACAGAGACATTGCCACAATCAGGGCACACCAGAGTGGACTTGAAGAGGCCGTGGAAAGTATCCACAATCACAGAATCATTTCGTCGTTTATGGTTTTGCCAGGCTTCCTGAGCCACTTCCTGTTGACAAGTGTCATGGTGGGTTAGGAGCAGAGGGAAAGGCTGGGGGTAAATTCATAGGGGTTTTAGGGAAAAAGTGACAGCTAGGTCTATCTGGAACCTATGTTTACTGTCATATCTCGGATTTATGAAGGACAGGAGCCTGATTAGGCTTAACTCTGAGGTAGGTATGGGAACGGACATGGTGCTATGACTAAGGTTGGGGTGAAGGTCAAGGTAAGGGAACTAAGGAAATGGTAAGGTGTTAGGTAGATCAGGGAAACCAGAGAACTCCTAAGGCCATGGCCATGTAGCTTTAATGGGTAGCCTACCAAATCCGGTCGCCCAGCACCATTGCACAGCTCAACATATTCTTTCTTTTTGACTCGATTGAGATCCTCATGTAATCCATCCAGGAGGAATGACAGTAGTTCCTGTGAGTCATGCTGTTGGTAGCCCAGAAACTGGGATGCAAAATGGCCAACCTTGTTCTGAGGAGACAGTCAAATGGTAGAGTGAGCAGGAGTTAGGAAGAAACAAGAGAAAGGAAGGTGGGAGGCCAGGGGGTTGAGTCACACCTTGAACACATTCGGCACAATGGAGCGGTGGTAGCCAGACCAAGTCTGCTTTACCAGATCTGCATAGGCCTCAGCAAGCTCCCCCTTCATGCCCAGAGGGTTCCGGAAGTTGAGCTCCTCCAAGTAGCGGTTGTTGAGAAAGTACTCCGTAAGCTGTGGCACATTGCTGAGGCACTGTGGTAGTAGGGCCCAGTGAAAGAGGTAGAGGAGAGGTGAGGTGGCCCAAGCGAGAACAGAAAAAGGAAGGAAGAGAGGGAAATGGGAGAGAGAGAAGGGAAAGGGTTGGCGGTGTGAATGCAGTAAAAGTATCAGGGAAAGATGTCAGTATCTCTGGAGGAGGGAAATGGTAGTGCCAAAGGAAAGAAGGGAGAACAGGGAGCAAGTAGAGGGAGAAGGTGTTGATACTTCAAGAGAAAATGTGGGCACATCAGATCAGATTCGTGGAGCCTTGGCTTTCAACCTGACCCTTCGTCCTGTAATCAGCATTTCCCCCCACCATCCCCTAGCTCTGTCCCCAGTACCTAACCCCTGTAGCTGTGCCAGACATAGATCTCA
Source organism: Onychomys torridus (assembly GCF_903995425.1). Classification (NCBI taxonomy): domain Eukaryota; kingdom Metazoa; phylum Chordata; class Mammalia; order Rodentia; family Cricetidae; genus Onychomys; species Onychomys torridus. The sequence goes on along the minus strand of NC_050466.1, from coordinate 13,023,650 downwards.
TGGCCCAACCTGTAGGGCCGAGTTCATGAAGCACGTGTTGCCCAGATTGGTAAGGCCACAGATACCCGGCTGGCCCTGGAAGTCTTCATCCTCTTCTGGCACGTTGTTCCTGGGGTTGGATGAGAAACCCTATGAGCTAAAGGGCCTACTACATGTGGGTGCTCTGTACTCGTAGGTTATATCTGTCTACTGTGGGGTGCCCCAACTCTGCATGACACCCCGAGGGCTCACATGCCACACAGCTGTGCGCTGGGCCAAGTGCCATCTTTGTTTCGGGTTTCCATGATGACCAACTGGGTTAGAGGTAGAGAAAGGAAAAAAAAGAAGTATTAATGGCAGGCCTAAAGGGCACCCTGCCCTTCCCTGGTCTGACTACTGCCAGAAATCTGTCCACTAGGCTACCTGTACAGAGAAAACTTCCCCATTGTTACCTGCCCAGTCTCAAGGGAGGCATCAAGTAGTGTGATCTGTGTGTTGCACAATCGATCCAAAGAGCCCTCTGAGTTCTTGATCCAGAGGCGTGTATCTTCCTGAGGCTCCACCAGAAACTGCTCCCGAGCTGTTTGCAAGACTAGGTCTGTGGAGGGTCATGGAACATGACCATATATTCTAGGGCCCCAGAATACTGATCCATTTGATAGCTTTAGCTCATTTTCAGACTTAACACACTCAGAACTTGAGACCCTCCAGTAAATACACACTCTTTTCCACCCCACTCAAGCAACTGGAATACAGCTCATTCTCTCTGGACTCCAGTAGACACCCAGTGTCTGTGCTCAACTTGGCCACCACCACTTTAGTCTTCCAGTTTGACTGCTGCCTTCTCAGGATGCTGTAACTGGATCCTCACACATCCTCAAGTCACTGAGATGTGTGACTCACGATTAGAAACAGCAATTTGTTCCAGAGGCCCTGGAGACTCACCCAGTGAATCAGTGTGGCTGAATTGAATGGTAAGAGCTGTTTCCATATCACTGTGCTGGACAATCAGCAGCTCTATTGGGTATAATTCCACCTTTCGGACTCCAGGAAGTTCTATGACCTGTGAATTCAGAGGGGCACCGACACCCATAAACTCACCCAACTGACGGGAACAAAGGTACACACAACTCTGGACCTACCCTGAGCCTACCTGGTCTTCCTCCTCCCCAACTTCCCATAAAAAACTAACATACGACCCTAGCATTTGCCTCACTCATATACCTTGCGCTCAATAGGAGGCTGGCCATCTTCTAAGCCATACCAGCTGACCAGGTAATTCCAAGCAGTTGCTGGGAGCAGCACATAATCATCTCCTTCTAGCAGTCCCTCCCTGAGGTGCCAGCTTATCTGATCTGCAGGGGGTAGGGAGTGTGGACAAAGCAAAACATGGATTAAGAAAGGAACTCTGGCCACTCCACCAATGACTAAGCATAGAGAATGTGTGTATGGTCACTTGTGGGGACAGAAAGGAACAGAACTCCAGCACAAGGTTGATGAGGAGAGGCAGAAGCTTGGTACCTTCAAAGAGCCCAGCATTGTTGATACAGCCAGGAAACGTGTTAGCATCCTGGTTCCCTTCTTTCACGTACACCTCCCACTGTTTATACCAGTGTTGCTCCACAAGGAACCTGGAACCCAGACAGACAACAAGGGTGTCATGTGACTATTTAGGAGCTAGCTATACAACTTCTCATCACTTGCAGAATTAACTATCAATCCACTATAATTCAAGAAGAAAATTTTCAGCAACATGTAAAAATAAGTGAAAAGCAAAATTTATTCAGTGAAATGCATATTTGGACATTAGATTACTCAATTTTTTTTCATTCATTGAGGATTGAACCCAGGGCCTTGCAAGTGCTCTACCACTGAGCTAAATCCCCAACCCCCGGACCGAACCAGGGCCTTGTGCTTGCTAGGCAAGCGCTCTACCGCTGAGCTAAATCCCTCTGTTTTTTAAAAATGAAGTCTTGTACCACCCAGACAGGCCTGAAACATACTATATAAATATAAATATAAATATAAATAATATAAATATAAATATAAATATAAATATATATATATATATATAGAGAGAGAGAGAGAGAGAGAGAGAGAGAGCGCGAGCGCGAGCCCGAGCTGGCCTCAAGCTCCTCAGATCTTTCTGCTTCAGCTTTCCAAATGCTGGGAGTAAAAGGTGTGTACCTACCTCCATTTTCAGCTATGCTATGAATTTGGTTTGGGGTCTCTTTAGAGACAAGGTTTCACTACACAGTACTGTACCTTGTTGCTTCAGCTTCCATGTTAGGATTACAGACATATATCACACATGGCTTTGAATTTCTGTGTGTTTTTGTTTTTTGACTCTACATTACCCTTTCCACTCCCCAGACCATGCCATATCATTCGTTCCAGGAGAACACACATTCCCACCTAGGAGCTCATGCCACAAATCTATCATTCAACCTACCAACATGTACATCGTCATCCCTCCTTCCAGCTTCACTGGCCTCTACAGTCAGTTTATCAGGTTCTCTTATGAACTAGAGTGAATTTAGTTAATAATATTTTCAATGCAAAGGGAGGCATGGCTCAACTTTAAAAACAAGATTTTATTTTTAATTATGTGTATCCCTACGTGTCTGTGGGTGGAAATGTGCACGAGTGTAAGTGTTCACAGAAGCCAAAGGCTTCAGATCGTCCCTGGAGCTGGAGTTACAGGCAATTGTGAGTTGCCTTGACATTAGTGTTGGGAACTGAAGTTGGGTCTTCAGCAAGAGCAGTACACCCTTTTAACCACTGAACCATCTCTCTAGCCCCTCAACTTCTTAAAAAGTAGATTTTAAATGTAAATTTAATATTAAAATCACTCTGTAGCAAAACTTTAGTTAGTTTAGGATAGGATTGGGAATATAGTTTAATTGTAGACTATTTGCCTAGCATACAGGAGGTCTTAAAATGAATTAATTCTCTCTCTCTCTCTCTCTCTCTCTCTCTCTCTCTCTCTCTCTCTCACACACACACACACACACACACACACACACACACACACACACACACCCTTTGGGAGGAAGGAAAATTGCTTTGAATGTGGGCTAGGCTAGAGTAAGTGCAGGATGGGATCAAAGCAAGGCCACTGATGACTGTTAACTGGTTAGAAAGAGTTAACTCTACCATAAGCCCCAATTACAAATGTTCCAGGGCACTGCATCATTGAAACACTGCTTAACTGCCTGCACAGAACACTCCTGCTTCAATGAAAGCCACCTTTACATAATACACTCTCTGCTTGTGCCTTTTTCCATCTTAGTAAATTCTTTCATTACTCCTATCACCAGCAACCGGACAATTTTAAAAAGTTACAGGTGATAAATATAACATTGCTCTATCAAATTTATTTAAATAAGTTGAAGTACACACAAAGGCTTACTAGTAAGTTCTTTACTGCCCATTATCCTGTGGTCAACACACCAAAAAATAATTAAGATTTGGGTCTGTTGTATAAAATTACTATAGCCATCTTTTGTCACCAAATTATTACCAATTCTTAGTGCTTTCTTTCTTTCTTTTTTCTTTTTCTTTTCTTTTCTTTTTTTTTTTTTTGAGACAGGGTCTCGTGTAGTTTTGGTGCCTGTCCTGGATCTTGCTGTGTAGACCAGGTTGGCCTCGAACTCACAGAGATCCGCCTGGCTCTGCCTCCCAAGTGCTGGGATCAAAGGCGTGCACCACCATCGCCCGGCTTTAGTGCTTTCTTTTTCATACTTTTAATTATGTACGTGCGTTTGAGTATGTGCACATTATCTCAGGGGCTCTTAGAGGTCAGGACATCAGATTCCCTGGAGCTAGAATTACAGGTGTTTGTAGGACACCTATATGAGTGTTGAGAATCAAACTCAGGACCTCTGGAAGCAGTATGTACTCTTAATTACTGAGCCATTTCTCCTGCCCCCCTTTTACGTTCTATTTTTTTTTAATAATTTAAATTTATTTTATGTACATTGGTGTGGAGGTGTCAGGTCCCCTGGAACTGGAGTTACAGACAGTTGTAAGCTGCCATTTGAGTGCTGGGAATTGAACCCCGGGTCCTCTAGGAGAGCAGCCAGTGCTCTTAGCCACTGAGCTATCTCTCCAGAACCTACATTCTATTTTTTGTTTTGAAACAAGGTCTTAGGATGTAGTCCTGGCTGTCCTGGAACTCACTATATAGACTAGGCTGGCCTAGTACTCAGAGATTTGCCTGTCTCTGTCTCCAGAATGCTGGGATTAAAGGCAAGCGCCATCAACGTCTGACTGCATACTCTTAATTCATCTCTTTTGTTGAGACAGGGTCTTATGTAGCCCAGGCTGACCTTGAACTATGTAAGGAGGATGACCATAAGCACCTAATAATCTTTACTACTATGTTCTTATAAAACTAACTAAATATACTTGTTTTGTTTGTAATGTTTTCCTTTGAGACTAAGTTTCACATTGTAGCTCCACAGTTGGACTAGAACTCATTATGTTGCCCTGGACAGCCTCAAACTCACAGCCCTCCTACTTTAGCTTCCCAAGTGCTAGAGTTTCAAACATGTTTTACCATGCCCATCTTGTTTTCTAAATATTCTTCCCAGACTGGCCTCAAACTTATGGCAAACTTCCTTCTTCAGCCTCCTGAATGCTGAAATCACACAAATGAGCTACTATGACCACATGTCTTAAGTACTGCTTATCTGTCTTTCCAAACTTAGCAAAAATGTTCTTTTATGCCTAAATAGCCTCTGGGAGGTAACACAAAGTTGCTTTTTTCCCACAAAAGGATATATATATATATATTCAATTTTTTTTGAGGCAGACTTCATTGTATGACCTGGAACTCACCTTGTAGACCACGCCTGCCTTTGCTTCCAGAGTGTTGGCATTAAAGCATGCACTAGACCACTGGGAAGTTTCAATTTGAAATTTTTATAATAGCTTTCATTTTTCCAACTTAAAAAAAAAAAACTTCTCATGTAACCTACATTGACCTTGACTTGCTGATCCCTGTCTCTACCTCCCTAGTGCTGAGATTAAAGAGAATACAAGTATGTGTCAGCATTCCAAGTTCTTCCTATTTAAAATGACACATCAAAAAAATGAACTTTGGAGGCTAGCAAAGAACTATCACAAGTCTGTGGCCAGCCTGAGCTACAGTGTGAGACTTCAAAATAAAAAAGTTTATCTTCCTAAGTACAGTTGATCATGTAGGATTAGCCATATTACTGTAAATATCTTTCCTCAACCTTTCTTAATGTCCTCTTCATGTACTGTGCACCTCTGTAAACCTAGCTATCCTTCTTCCTTTACTTAGGAACTCTAGCTGGGCATGGCAGAGATGGCACATACCCTTGATCCCAGCACTTGGGAGGTAGAGGCAGGCAGATCTCTGAGTTCAAGACCAGTCTGGTCTACAGAGCAAGTTTCAGGACAGCCAAGGGCACACAGAAAAACCCTGTCTCAAAAGAAAAACAAACAAACAACAACAAAGAACTCCACAGTTGCTTACTCTGTTAGGAAGTTGTCTGTACCCTGTACAATCTGCCCAAGGTTTCTCAACTATCCTTGATTTAAATGTGTAGATAATTCATTGTCACAAGAACTAAAACTTTCTAAGGAAGTTATCTTTTTAAAGTTTTGAATGTAGTCTCAAAACATAAGCCCTTTATGGCTGGGTCAAGTGTTTGCTGTGTTTGGATCCTCCGTATCTACAAACTGGGCAAAAAGTCTGGCATATTGGTAATCTCAGTACTTTCAGGGCAGTGGAGACAGAATATAAGTTTGCTGGCTGGTCTAGCTAAAACAGACCTCCAGGTTCAACCAGAAGCACTGTATCAAAAAATAAGGTGGAGGGCAGGTAAGACGGAGGTGCTTGCCACCAAGCTGGCTGACTTGAATTTGATCCCCCAGGACCTACACAGTGGAAGGAGGGAACTGACTCCTGCAACTAGTTCTCTAGCCTCCTCCAGCACATTGAGTCACATGGTGTGCCCCAGCCCCCAAATAAATGCATCTAAGAAGTTTAATCAGTAAAGACAATCTACTATTAAATCAAGGGTGGGAGGTGCAGCTAATACTGACACAGATGCACAACTTGGCGCTCATCCTTGAGTTCAAATGCACATATTTCCCAGCCAAGAGGTGGTGGTGCACGCCTTTGATCCCAGCATTTGGGAGGCAGAGCCAGGCGGATCTCTGTGTTCAAGGCCAGCCTGGTCTACAGAGATACACGAAAGGCGCAAAAGCTACACAGAGAAACCCTGTCTCAAAAAACCAACCAACCAACCAACCAAACAAACAAACAAAAACACATATTTCCCAACTATGGCAGCAAACCCATATAGAACTTTGAGATACTTTGCTCTTACCTAATTAGATAAGCATCAAAAAGTGAAGCTTGGCAAAAATGCTTCATAACTATTCCAACAGGAGAAACAAATTGGCTTTAATATTCAACCAACACTGGTGTGGTAATTTTTTTAATGAAGTGAAATTAACATAAATTAACCCATTTTAAAGTGAACAATTCATTAACATTTAGTACATTCACAGTATTGTATACCCACCACTTCTACTTAGTTCCAAACATCTTCCTCTTCACAGGGTAATTTAAAGACTATTGGCAGGGTTGGGGATTTAGCTCAGTGGTAGTGCTCTTGCCTAGCAAGCGCAAGGCCCTGGGATTGATCCTCAGCTCAAAAAAAAAAAAAGACAAAGAAAACAGGATTTCATGTCTTATCTACCAATGGAAAGGAACCAAAGCTTTGAGGACTTTTTGGACATCTCCAAATGAGCTACAAAAACAATCTACTTACTGTTTATGTTCAGGATAGATTAAGGCTATTCCTTGCTGGAGAACTATGATATAATGGCAGAAAAACATCATTATATCCTCCAGTTTTGGAATTGCAATTTATCCCCCCAATAATGTATACACATTTCACTGGCACTGTTATTACAGAAACTCTGTAAAGTGGTAAAACCTGTAAAAGGCCCTAAAATGTAAAGAACAGCAACAGTCTAATTATGGGTGGCCCTAAGAGGGAGGAGCTGATGGGTTGGTAATGAGAGATTAAAGAAAAAAAAGTTAGATGGAAGTAGAGTACCAGCCTCCAAAAGCCTTGCAGGTCACTCAAGATTTTACCATTTATTTTACATGAGAAAGGAAATTGTTGGACATCCTGGGGAACAGATGGATATGATATATAAAATTATATATATAAAATATATAAAAATTACTGCTTAAGGGAAGAATGACATCTTAACATTTGAGAAACCTGGAAGACAGAGCTATAACCAACAGATCAAGATTAATGTCTCAAATTATATCATACAGATACCATTTACCATGTCATATAAGGGCTCACAGTATGCATCCAGTCTATTTCATAAACACAGTCTCTTTCTCTTACTCTCTCTATATATGAATATGAATGATGGAAAAGCTTTTCATGATAATGAAACATGTGAAAAGAGCCCTTTAATTCAAAATTTAGGGTAACAGTTTCTCAGGAAGCAGGGAGGGGAATTTCCATCTGAGAGCACAGGATTTTTTAAGGTAATGTTCTGAATCTTTACATGGGTGATGAATCCACACATAAAACTGCATTTTTTTCTAATAAACTCATTGAAAATGGGGCGGGAGGAGCCAGGCATGGTGGGGCATGTCTATAATCGAAGCCAGATTTCTGAGTTCAAGGCCAGCCTGGTATACATAGTGACTTCCCTGGCTACATAATAGAGGCCCTGTCTCAAAAAAAAAAAAAAAAAAAAAAAAAAAAAAAAAAAAAGAGGGGGCAAAATAGTACAAAGACTTCTCTGAATGCCCTTAGATTCCCTAAATCTAACACACTTTACCCATTTGCTCTGTTCTTATTTTTCCCATATCCATTTTGGGTTATTTTTATTTATTTTAAAATACACAAAAAATGTGTGCATTTGTGGTATATACAGCATGATATTTTGATATATACATCGAAAACACTAAAACAAAGCTACTTAACATATCAATTATGTCACTTCTTGGGGGTAAGAACATGTAAAATCTATTAAGCAATTTTCAAGTATAGAACAGATTACTATTAACTATTATCACCATTTTGTACAATGGATCTCTTGAATTTGTTCCTCTTGTCTAACTTTGCATTCTATGACCAACAGTTTCATAATCTATTCCCTTCCATGTGCATTTTTACATATGCTAGTTTTTCAATCATTTGATAAGTTGCTTATACGATTGTTCCTTGTCCCTAAATTTTCAATGTGTATTTTTCACCAAACAAGGGATATTCTTTCATAAACACATTACAATTATCACAAACAAGAAATTATCAGTAGTAACATTTTATCTACTGGCCTTAGTCAAATTTCATCGATTTTTCTAATGAAATTTATTTAGAGTGAAAGAGAAATAAATTATGAGAAAGAACCCTGATTTTTTAAAAATAATTTATTTTTCCTTGTTCTAGGATCCAGCTGAGGATCGATCACATGTTGCATTTAGTTATGGCTTGTTAAACTGCATTAATTCCTTCAATCTGGAACAGTTCTTCACCATCTGTCTTTCAGGACCTTGCCATTTTTGAAGCATACAAACCATTTCTTTCAGGAGGATGTCCATCACTTTATGTAAAATGTTATACTATAATCTTTGTAGGTCTTACAAATTTCATAATTTAAAAGACGAGACGCAACTCGGAGAAATAAGAACCCGGAAGCAGTAAATTTTGAGGCACTGATTAGCATTTTTTTTAAATCAGTAAAGACAATTTGTCAAAGCTGTGGATTCTTTTTAAATAACCATTTTCTACTGATTATAAAATATTATCAAATAGAAAATAAATTCTCAAAGAACCTTCCTTTGCAATCATTTGCATTTTCTCCTGTCCTAGGAAGGAGGCCTTGGCTATAATAAATTAAAAAAACAAACAAACAAAAACTACCGCGTCACAATCTTTGCTCTTTCCCAGGCGCCATTTTCTGCCCTAGGCACCGCCCCTCCTCCACAGTTTACCCCACCTCAGACCTTAGCCTGGTTCCCAGGAGTCAGGCACCCTCCCCATACCACCACTCCCTCCGCCCCTCGGCCCACAGCTATAGGCTATGGAGTTGCTCTTCAGCTGACGCCACCAAGCTCGGCTGGTTCACAGGCGCTCCAAGTACTCGTAGGCCGTTCCTCGCAACCGACGCAACGTTTCGTAACACGCCACGCCCCCGCGTTAAGTACGGAGCCAGCCTCTTTTCCAGGCTCCCGGTTCCCAGACGCAGTCCCCTCTCACCCCCTCCCCAGAAGATGCCGTCCTTTACCTCCAAGGCCGTTTCCCTCACGCCCCACCTCTGCCACAAACAAACCCCACTTTGTCCTCAGGCGGCTGACTGCCCCACTCAGGTCCCGCCTCTTCCCCAAACGTTGTGATTCATTCACTAGCACCTCCACGCCCCCCATCTCCCGCTGGCCCACCAAGCCCTTTCCCCGCCTCGCACTGCTTCTTCCTCAGAATTTGGCTTCTAAGAACCCCGCGTATATTAACGCCCCCACAGTTCCCTTGGCCAAGGCTTCATTGAAGCCCAGCCTCACCAGCTTTCGCCAGCTCGCAGTGGACGCTCTCGCCCATTCTCCACTTGGCGCCACTGTTCGTCCAGGCCTGGCATTGCCTCGCGCTGTCTGTCTCTCTCCTCAGCGGAGGCCGGGATGGCAGCTGCAGCTGGGTCCGCCGCGACCGCCGCCATCACCGTCCGTCCTCCTCCAACTGCCGACGCAACTGAAGCTAGGAAGAGGACCCTCAACTGGCACTTCCGGATTCTGTCCCGGAAACGGAAGCAGAGCCCCCCAACAACCAGGGGGCTACTGCCATCTTGGAAACGTCACAATTAGACGGAAATTGAGTGGTGGGCTGTGATCTGTCAACTAATACCAGGAGTTAACCCTCCAGTTTGGAACTAAGACACTAGTGCCTGTGGAATTCTAACACTAGGTCAAAAGGTCTTATGGAAGGTGGAGGCCAAAGGTTTTCAAGATGAGCAAATATGTGCGTTTAGGGTCTCATAAAGAGTGCTTATGGCAAGTCTTCCTGACCCTTGCTCTGTTGAGGACTGTGGCTCCTACTGTGAAAGCAGCATTTTTGTTAGCCTAACTAGAATTAATTGCCTTTCATTGCACTACTCTTCTCATCCATCAAAACCAAATGTAGGGGCTGGAGAGATGTCACAGTGGTTAAGGGCTGTGTTGCTCTTGCAAAGATGGGGATTCAATTCCCAGTATCCACATGGTGGCTCACAAGCACCCAAACACCATTTCCAGGGGATCAGCAGGAATGCAAACGGTGTAGATACATGCACATAGGAAAAACATTCATACACATAAAGTAAAATGGTTTTTTTGTTGGTGGTGGTGGTTTTGTTTTTTCAAGATAGGGTTTCTCTGTGTATCCCTGGCTGTCCTGGAACTTGCTCTCTAGACCAGGGTGGCCTCAGAGATCCTCCTGCCTCTGGAATGCTGAGATCAAAGGCCTGTGCCACCACTGCCCGCTCTATTTTTTTTTTTAAATAAAATACAAAAAGTTTACCACCTCCTGAGACTCTCACAGGCTTGCCTTCCTGAACTAGGGTATGTGTGTGTGTGTGTGTGTGTGTGTGTGTGTGTGTGTGTGTGTGTGTGTGTTTGATCTTTCTTTCCCCAGAATTGTCCCCAACTCTATGAAGCCCAGGCTAGCATTTGATTTGCCTTGATCCAACTGCCTCAGCCTCCGAAGTGTAGATTACAGGCATGCACTTCAACACTCAGCTTCCTGAACTAGAGTTACTCACCAGACAAATCTGAAGTCAGCTCTAAACCATGTGTGTTTAGGAGGCATAACAAATAGCCAGTCTGCCCAATTTAAGTGACTTGTTGGGACTTAAATAAATGCTGCAGGTGGCAGGTATTGTATTTTTTGGCCCATGATTAACAATGGGGGAAGCCGAGAGCCAGAAATGTCAAATAATTTGTCCCCGGCTAGGATGTGCTGTGGCAGTGCAGACCTAGTTGCAGAGCTGTGACCTTAAACACCAGGCAGATCCTCAAACTGTGGGTCACAGACTATCAGCTCAAGAAACCCTCTTGGGGGTTTCACTAAGTCAACACTATTTCTGCAGTATCTTCACTCTCATAGTCATGCATATACAATGGAATTACCCAGAGGGTACTTTGGAATAAGCAAAAATTCTTTGGGTGTCCTCAATCTTTATATAAAGGAATCTGAAGCCAAAATTTGAGAACCATTGAACATGCCAGGGTTCCTTTTGGTGTTGTTCTGCTAAAGGGTCTCAATTCTGAATATGAAGCTTAGGTTGGCCTTGAACTCATGGTGATCCTCCTGCCTTAGCCTTTCAAATGCTAGGAGTACAGGGTTACAGGTGTGCCAGGCTCTAGGCCAGACTTTTAACTTCAGCACTATTTTAATTTCTTTGTTCTGGAAAACACTGTAGGATATTAACCTGTGCCCTGACCTCTATTTCTAGAAGTGGTGGCAAGCCTCAAGACAACAAAAGCTGTGAACCTCCAAGACATTACCAGATGTCCTCTAGTGTGAAGGTGGAGAACCTTCCTGCTAGGCTGTTTACCATTTTCTATTAGGGCTCTCAGCCCTACAGGTTGGTGATGACCTTCTCTGTACCACTTCACCTACTTTTCTATTGGCCATCCTCACCTGCCAACAACCCACAAACTCCCCAAGATCACGACTTTGGGGCTGGTTTAGTGATTGCCTTCATTATTTACAAATAGTACACACAGGCAAGACCAAACTTGCCTTTCCATACCTACATAAACCCATGTGCACATGTCTCCTTGCACAGTTCAACCCTCCTCACTCTCACAAGATCTAATTTACCTTAGTTTCAGTTAGCTTCTGTAGGGAGTTTGATAGGGGTGGTGGGGTGTCTGTTAGTATGATTCTATCCTCTAATCCAACCTGATACACATGAAGTCACTTCTTTTCATGAGCCCTGAAGGGAAAAGAATGAACTCCTTAAACTTGCTCCCCACCCCCAAAGAACGTAAGTATTAAAATGGAGTTTAGCATAAGTAGATAGCTGATCTTTAAACCCATCTGAATGTGACTCCTTTCATTGCCTCTCTGCAATCTGTTCCTCCCCATCCCTGGAGCTGGTTTCTTTACCTTCCAGGGGCCAATCTCTTCCCATACCTAGGAATGGGCACAGGAAGTCTGATGAGGAATTTGTGGATATCCTATCCATTACAAAACTGACAGAATTGGGAATATGTCTTTTTTTTTGAGCCAGGGTTTCCCTGTGTAGCTAAGCTGACCTTGAACTTAGAGATCTGCCTGCCTCTGCCTTCCAAGAGTGATGGATTTAAAGGTGTGCACTACTTACCACTGGACTGTACTTTTTCAACTCTGGGACTGGACAGCCATTGTGGCACATTGTAGTTTCAAACTGAGATTTGTAAGTGCTTACAAGGACAGTGATTAAGAGGTTCATTAGGTCACCATTGCTGTGCTTCCATAAACAGCCACTTAGGCTTAATAAGGGCTGCCTGGGCCTACCCACCCCTTTTGCTTATAAGTCTCTTCTTGGCTCTTCCCAAAATGGTGGGATGGAAGTATTTATGGACAGAGGAAATTAAGGCCCTATTCTCACTTGAAGCTAAGTCTTGGCTGTGCTACTGTTTGTGTGCTGTGTGTACAAAGATGTGGAAGCCAGAAATCAACAAAGGGTGTCATTCTCAATTCCTCTCCACTTTATTTTGTGAGACAGACAGGATTTGCCACCTGGAGTTCACCAGTTCTTTAGATTGGCTGGCCAGCAAGCTCCAGGGATTCTGCTGTCTCTACTCCCCAGTATTGAGATTACAAGTGCCCACTACACCCATTTTTTTTTCTGAGACAGGGTTTCTCTGTGTCAGTCCTGGCTGTCCTGGAACTTGCTTTGTAGACAAGGCTGGCTTCAAACTCACTGAGATCCACCTGACCCTGCCTCCCAAGTACTGAGATTAAAGGCATGCACCACCACTGCCTGGCTACACCTAGCTTTTTAATCATGAGTGCTGGGGAGCTGCATTCAGGCTTTTAAGCTTGCATAATAGCAAGCCCTACTGCTTCAACTCATTCCACCAGTCTATGTGCAATTCGGTCAAAAGTTTTGTTTCCCCATAGTTCCACCACACTTCCAGGCAACTCCTTCCTAATGATTTTAGTTGATGGGACCAGGTATGGACTCACCAATGTCCCAGTAATCATCCTAGCTTAAGCCCCCTTGCCTTTATGATGATTTACAATCAGACTTTTCACTTTAGACTTTTTTTTTAATATTTCATACAGCGATTATGGTGCATTCAGGAACCCAATCCCCCCAAACCCCACTAGAAGGGCACCCTCCCTTGCCCTCCCACCCCATTTAAGGGTCCCAAGGCTTAGGGTGGAGGAAGGGGAGCAAACCATCCAGGAGACTGTCCTTGCCCTGCCTTACCCTCCCATGGGTTGGGATATAACAGCTGGGCACAAGCTCCCACATGTCACCTGCTTGTGCACATATACATACTATACATGGCTCCTCACAAAGCTGGTCAATTCCTGGCAGAGCTCCTACTCAACAGCACCAAGTGGGACAGGGCATGAGGGCTAGGCAGAGCTGGGTTGGGGAGACCCTGAGAAGGAAGGAGGCCCCGACTACAGGACTGAAGGAGGGGAAAAAATAGGCCCCCAAATGTCCATCTCCCAGTCTCTAGTAGTTCTCAGGTCCCCCTATAGCTGGGGACACTAGATGGGGAGGAAGGTGGCTGAGGCATGCTTTCCCATAGCCAATCCCAGGGTCTAGTGATGGTCAGGATCTGAATAGGGTCTGGGTCCCTGCCTCTGAAAGGCTGGGAGTGGGACTTCATTGCACAAAATACTGTAGGAGGGCCAACACTCAGGGAGTAGGACCCAGCCAGTCTGTATACAGAGATATTGCATTAAAAAGTGAGAACCTCATTAAAAATAATAATAATAAAAAAAACAATAAAAGAAACTAACAAAAAAGAAGGCCCATACAAAGGCAGGTGGGACAGGTTGGAAATCAGGCAGAGGATGCCTCAGACCCAAGGCATCACCACCTTTTACTCAGTCAATCAAAGGCCCTGGCCTGGGCAAGCTCCAAACCTCTGGCTGGCCATGGGGTAGTTAGTGGTCCTGGGGGAGAGCATGATGAAGAGGGGAAGGCCTAGCCTTAGTGTGGGAGACTGACATGGCCATTCTGTCCGCCGGCAACTACCAAGACAGAGACACATCAAGCAAAGTAGTGGTGAGAGCTTTGTTAGCACCCAGCAGACAGGCCAATGGTTGACTTGTCAGGCCAGGCCAGTTGTTGGGTGTTTAGGCAGGTGGCAGGGGGCAAGTTGGTAGCAAAGTGTGGCTCAGGCAGGTAGGCAGGCAACAAGCAGGGAGGACTGCAGATGGGGGCTGCCCTGTGAGGGGTGTGGCATCCCTCCAGCTGCTGCCTGCTGGGGCCTTGGTCTGTAGCTTAGAACTTGGCTTAGAACTCCGTATCCACCACACGGAAAGCTGGCCTGCCTGCAGGGGAAAACAGAGTGAATGGCTGTTAGTGGATAAGCAGATAGGTGGGTAGAGCAAGAGGAGGGGAGGGCCACACGTACCTGAGTCAGGCATAGAAGACCGAATATTGGCCTCCTTTTGTAGCTGTACCTCCTTTAGTGCAAATATGGAAGTAGCTGTGGATAAAGAGACATGTAAGTGGGGGATGACCTGTGGGGTCTACCCAGAACAAAACTCACATGGCCTCACTGAGTGAATTAGAACAAGTTGCCCCATCTTTGAGAAGCTTGACTATCTTCTATCAAACTGCCTGTAACTAAAGATGGGACATGGACTACTACTGGAACACTGTATGAGATAGTATTAAATTTATCAGGTAATATAAATACTACCTACAAATCTGTAAGCAAGGTGGTAGTTTGGGATTTAATTATTAAGTCAATGGGTAATATAAAAGGTCAACAATTTTTTTTTTTCTGTAATGAACTTTTGTTTTATTTTTGAGACATGGTCTTTATAACCCTGGCTCTGCTGGAACTCATTATGTAGACCTGGCTGGCCTTGAATTGACAGAAATCCACATTCCTGTCTTCTGTGTGCTGAGATTTTTTTAACCAGGCATAGTGGCTCATGCCTGTAATCTCAGTTACTAAGAGTCTGAGACAGGAGGATTGAAATAAGTTCCAGGCTAGCCTAGACAACAATAGTGAACAGGATAAGAGAGTCCCCCCAAATAAAAATAGTAACACACCAAAATGAGGTTTTTTGTTTGGTTGGTTTGGTTTGGTTTTTCGAGACAGGGTTTCTCTGTGTAGCTTTGCGCCTTTCCTGGATCTCGCTTGGTAGACCAGGCTGGCCTTGAACTCACAGAGATCCGCCTGGCTCTGCCTCCCAAGTGCTGGGATTAAAGTCGTGTGTCACCACTGCCCAGCCAAAATGAGGTTTTTAAAAATCTTTATAGAAAGCCAGGTGTGGTAACATGCACCTACTAATTTCAGCACTTGGCAGGTGGTGGCAAGCCGAGTTCAAGGTCATCGTAAGCTACATAGCAAGCCTAAGGTCTATCTGATTCACATGAATATTTGTCTCAAAACACCACACCACAAGCCAGGGCTACCTAGTACAACCTTGTCTCAAAAGAATCCCCCAGCTAGCTCTATTATTACAGGAAGGGGCCTGGAATGCCAAATACAGTATAAGGAAGCTTTAGGGGAACCTCTCCCATCGGTTTTGGACTGTCTGAAAGTTATATGGGTGCTTAGTTTGCAAAAACTGTGGTGTACACTTTTTTGGATATTACATCTGTATGTACTATATGAGAATTTTCATAAAAACTGAAAGGAATCCAAGACTAAAACAAAATTTCTTCCTAATAGATACAACCTGTCATACGTGCATGAGGATGTTCCCTCCTTAGTGATGGCACAAACCAGCACCCTACATCCCAGTGGTTCTGCTCTCCACAGTCCCAACCTGAGCCACCCATTCATTCCCCAACTACACTCACTGTCAGGAAGTTTGTGGATCCGCTCCCCCAGGCTGAGGAAGAATGGATGTTTCATGGCATCCTCAGCAGAAATCCGATTGCGACCCTCAAACTGCGTTGGACGGAAGAGACTGTATTGGTATATTGTTACTTTCAACATAGGTCTCTTAACCTGCCCTCCTCAGAGCCTGCCCTTGGGGAAGGTCCCATTTCCTACACCTGGAACCCCATCCCTGTTAAGGCTGGCCTCCAAAGATGGTCTCACCTGTAGCAGCTTGTTGAGGAGGTCAGCTCCATCGCTATCAAGTCTAACACAAAGATAAGGAGATGCACTTTACATTGAGTTCAGACATTCTGGCCCCTAATGCCCACCTACCCATCAGCCTCACCGGGGTGCATGGCTCAGAAGGGCCTCAGCTCTGTACTTGGGGTAGTTGTATGTTCTAAACTCTTCATTGGATAGGATGCCTGGCCATGTCTCCTCAGTTGGGGTTCCTAGTATAGAAGACAAGCAAGTTACGCCAAACATCTCAGGTCTTTCCTGCATGTCCCCACAGCTCCTTAGGCACAAACCTCCTCACCCAAAATGCGGAAGATGAAGTGCAGCTGTTCTTCCACTGTGGAGCCCGGGAAGAGGGGCCGGCCTGTGGCCATCTCATAGAAGATGCAGCCCACACCCCTGGGCAGGAAAGGCACCATGAGTAGGGGAAGTTGGCTGGGGAGTCACTCCCTTCCACACTCCCACCTCTCCTCACCACATGTCAATTTGGGTAGAGTAGTCTGTGGATCCGAGAAGGATATCAGGGGGCCGGTACCACAATGTCACCACTTCATTGGAGTATGTTTTAGTAGGGATTGACTTGGCACGTGCCAGGCCTGGGAGGCATTAAAAAAAAAAAAAGAAAAAGAAAAGAAAGAAAAAAAAGGAGCAGCTGGAATGAGGAGGCTGTGGGCAAAGCTTGGAATAGAGTACAACTAGGACTAAGAATGCCTGACATAATCAAACTCTGGAGAGGCTGAAGGGGAATGAGGCTGGGTGGTCATAGGGAAGTGAGTTGCTTGGAGATTAAGGCTGAGGAGTCAGAGTCAGTGGGAAGAAAGGGGAGGCTGATGGTACCGAAGTCTGCCAGTTTGAGCTCTCCCCTCTCGTTGATGAGTAGGTTCTGGGGCTTGAGGTCTCGGTGTAGCACCTTCTGCCTGTGGCAGTAGGCCAGGCCACGGAGCAACTGGAACAGGAACAGCTGCAGACCCAGGAATGGCAGGCAGAAGTCAAAAGATATTCACTAGCCCATTACTTGGCAGCAGGCAGGCACTGCTCCCTCCCAAACAGACAATGAGCCCAATGTCTTATCACAGAAAAGATGACAGGTTCCCAATGCCCTCCAAGAGCTCCCAGTAAAAACTTCATACAGGAAGACTGTTCCTGGGAGATTTGTACAGTGAGTGGGTGAGTGGGGGCCCTCCTAATCCTGCTTTCTGTCCCACACCCACTTTCACATTGTGCATGTTGATGACGTTCCCACAGTCATCCAGGTACTGCTTCAGGTCCTTGTCCTGAGGACAAAAGAGGTAGTACAGGAACAAGAGTCACATACTATAGCTCCTGGCCATTTTCCCACCTCCCTGGGGCCTACTGCTATCCAACCTTACCAAGTATTCAAAGACAAGGGTGAGGGACTTCTCTGTGTGGATAATGTCATGTAGTGTGACGATGTTGGCATGCTTGAGGTCCTTGAGCAGGGACACTGTAGAAAGCATGGAACAGAATAGAGCAACAGTGAGAGCCCCATCCTCAAAATAAAGGTAAGGACCAGACAGATATGAGTTTAGAGGTTTCCTTCTTTCCCTGTGCAGTTTAAGGGATTGCCTCAGAGCACCTAGCTCTGATTTACAATATGCTAAGAAGTCAGTGTGTCTCAATGGTCCACATGTAGAAGGTAAGGCAAGAGTACCAAGCAAGAGTGTGGGACTCCAGTCCCAACTTCATGTGACACTATATTTTCACAGTATACTTTTGCTTTCTGGGAAGGGGTCTTGTACAAACCTAAGCACACAGGCTGGAATTTATACTCATTTTTTGTGTAATTCAAATCTATTCCAAGTGATTTTCTGAACACTTTAGGGAGTGCTTGAAGAATGAAAGCAAACACCATAATTTGTAATTAATTCACCTTCCTTGATCCATTTAGATCCCTAATTACCTTGACTATTACCTGGGTATATAGATGGTGGGCACTCTCATGAAGGCCACAATGTTGCAAAGGAGAGAAGGTCCGAAAAACCCGTCTTAGAATCCTCACTCACTATAGAGTATGTGTGTGTGTCATGGAGTCAAGAAAGTCTAAGGATGGGGTCTGTACCTTCCCGGATAGCAGTGCAGGGTGCCCCTTCTTCATGTTCCAGTCTGATCTCCTTGAGTGCCACAAGGTTGTCTGTGAGCTTGCTTTTGCCTTTGTAGACAGTGGCATAGGTACCCTGGAGTGTGAGGAAGTACAACAGCAGAGGTGCAACGAGGTTGCATGGAGTTCATACTGACCCTCATCCTCACCATCGTCCTTTTGATTGTCTCACCTCACCCAGCTTGTCCAGCTTGATGTAGGTCTCCAGTTTTCCAAAGCCAATCTCAGACTGTGGGGTAAAGGAGGTACGCTGAAGCAGGCTGGAGCAGGGCACTGGGAGAGTGGGATAGGTGGTAGACAAAAAGATGCTTACCAGACTAACACGGCGGAGGCGCCGGCTAAGAGGCTTGTCAAAGATGGGGCTATTGAGGGTCAGCTTTTCAAGGTAGCCCTCGGGCAGCCGGATGTCAGCTGGTAGTGACAGGCGTTTGTTGATGTCCTAGCAGCCAAGATAAAAGAGAAGCATGATCATAAGCTCCACCTCCCCAAACACAACCCCATTCTCCAACTTTCCCATCAGTGGGACAGGAATCAAATACCTCAGTGGAGATCTTCCGTGGTGGGTGGTTGCGCATGCGTACTCTCACTGGAGACTGCACCTCATCTGAGGATGTGGCTGAAGCCTGGTCACTCTCCCCATCAGACCCCATCTTCATGTCCTCGTGCACAATTTCTGGTGGTGGGGAGAGGGAAATGCCAGGCCATTTGAATCAAGAACACTCCCTCCTGCCCCCAAAACAATACATTCCTTCATCATATCCATGTGCATACATCGCCCCTAGAGCTGACTAGGAAATACAGGTGGGCCCAGGACAGATATGGAAGGGGTATGGTCATCTAGTAGAGTATATTCCATCAGAGATGAACTGAGATGGTAGCTGTCCATGGGTCAGAAGGGTAGTGCCCCAAGAAAGCAGACCCAATGAGACAGAGGGCCACCACAGAGTGCAGGAAAAAGGCAGAGAGCCTTAGGGCAGCTGCAACAGGCAAGGTACCATTCCTCCCACCTGGGGCCTGGATATAAAGTCAAGGAAGGAGGTACAGAAAGTGTTAGAAATGGATGACAGGGAAGGGGGAGAAAATGAAAAAAGGAAGGAAAACAAGAGTCTAAGGAATGTACTGGGAGGTAGTATCTGGAAGCTGGAGCAGGGAGAGAGAATGGTCAAAGTGGACTCACCTGGTGCAGAGCTGAGTGGGCCCCGTCCAGAGCGAAGCTCCCCAGGGGCAATACGGGTAGGGGCCTCTCCAAGGTCACTGCCACCACCACCACCACTCTCATCCAGACCTATCTGCTCAGGGGCACCATTGGTCTTGTCTATGCCTCGGCCCCCTCGGAGTGTCATTGACAGCTGCCGTTTGATCTTCTTCATCCGATCCATGGCAACCTGAACAAGGGACATGAACAGAAATGGGGACCACATTAGTATCTGCTTGATCATGGGTCCCTGAAAGACCACAACAACCTAGAACATGTCAGTGCCCACTCAACCACTACAGATACTTTATTGTTAGTCCATCCCTAAGTAGTCTACCTGGGTACTAAGACTTGGGTGGCTGGCTGAGGACAAGGGTCCACTCAGTAGATTGTTGGTCTCTAGGGCAATAGTCTCACTGTGGGAGCACAGGACTCCACAGCAGCTATCCTCAGGTGCAGCAGTAGTGACAGACGCAACCACAGTTGGGACAAGGGGTTCAGTTAAAACCAAAGGACTAGTGACAAGGTCCTGGGTGCGCCCATAGAATGGCATGTTTCGATGGCACCAGCCCCACATTGCCCCCAACTGCCAGGCAGAATGCTCCCTGTGGCCCACAAGGACCCTCTCACTTCCCCCAGCAACCACTGTCATGGTGACTAATGGGTCACCCCACTTCTCTATCCCAATGGGGGGAGGACTGCAAAGGCCCAACCACTGGATGCAGTTGGGGGGGGGGGGTTGTCTCAACACACAGCAGCTATCCTCAGAGCTGCTAGAAAGGTTCGATAGGGTTAGAACACAGGGTCCAAATCCAGGTTTTTACAAAGCTAGGTCATATTTCTTTTCTCCTTAGAGTATATACCACATCTTCCTTATCATCCCAAATAAACCTATTATGTCTTACATACTTCATTCACCCCCCATATGTCTTATATACTTCATTCACCCCATTACTTCTCTGGCCTTACCTCTTCCTTGATCATTCCTAGTTGCTGTTCTGCACCACACCCAACAGTTTATACCTCATGATCTGTACACTGGTTGTTTTGAAGACTGTAAAATATTTCACTCCCCATCCTCTCCAGCCCATTGTTCAAACATCACATTTTTCATGAGGCTTCCATGAGTTACCTCATTTAAAGTCTCAGTCTTGAGCTCCCACACCTTGCCAATGTGTCCCCTAGTTCTCACTACCACATCAGAAATACCACCATTTTTTTTAACTGTTTGTCTTTTCACCGCTGTAACTAGAAGATGTGCTCCACCAGGGTAATTTCTGTATGTTGAGGCCATAGCTATGGCCTAAGAACCTGGAATAGTGACTGACACTGAGTAGAAGCTCAAAAAGTACATACAGAAGCAGTGAATCAAGGGGCTGAGAGTCTAGGACCAACCTTTATTGAGGTGAGTCCCAGACACAGACTACCCCAAAGAAGACATCCAGGGATGCTAGAATTGACAGGAAGATGATCTAGATGGGCTGCTGGAGGGGATGGGGGGTACCAAAAGGTTTAGGTCGGCATTCTTCTGCTTATTCCTCGGCTCTGGGCCAGTAAGGAGGAGAAAGACCTGGCTCAGGAACCATCTGTACTCACAGCAGGTCTTGAGATGGCCCAGGGCCCAAGGGAAGTAGAGCTAGATAGGAGGTTGAGGATAAGGCCAGGGATGGATTCAAGAAGAGAAATGGTTCATCTGTCACCTTGAAACAAAGTGCTTACTCCAGCAGTTCCTACTCCCACTTCTGCCTGCTACCTCTAGAAGGGAGGCAGAGTCAGCCTAGCAGAAGAAACCTCAGATAGATAAGGGTAAGATCCACCCACAAAGAACCCAGAATACCATAAAACTCTGACCTTGGAGGCTGAACACTGGATCTAAGGCCTAGAAAGTAGCCAGCTCTCAGACTTCCTTTTGTCCCCATGACATTCATACTCAGTTATTTTGTATGTTGTGACAGGAATAAGGGAAAGAGCTAAGAAAATGAGGGATGGGAAGGGAACTATGAATTAATTTATGACCTCAAACTGGAACCCCCAATGACTGGACATTTTCCAGAACTCATCTTTTGGGGGATTTTAAAAATACAGTTATACAACACTTTGAGGGGGACAGACCCTTAGAATCAGATACACTTAAGCATTTATGAGCAGCAAAACTTAAATACCATAATTTCAGTTTCTGAGCTTATAGACTTCAGAATAAGTGAAGGAGCAAGAATTGGGAGATAGAATTCCACAACTATATGGTATGTGTCCTTTTTGGCACTTCCCCCACAAAAAGACACACTGACCCATCCCCAGGCTACTCTCATACCAGGGCACTCACACTAATTCTGACCATTGAACATACAGTTGTCATACTCTAATACGCTAACACATTCTATTCTACCCTGACCTCTATTAAGCACACACTAGACCCTCAAGAAGGCTCTCACTACATCTTTTCTTTTTTTGGACATGGTTTCTCTGTGTAGCTTTGGAGCCTGTCCTGTAACTCACTCTGTAGACAAGGCTGGCCTCGAACTCAGAGATCCGCCTGCCTCTGCCTCCCGAGGTATTATGGTATTAAAGGCATGTCCTCACTACACCTAACTCCCATTAACATTCATAATTTCTCTTTTTACCTCTAATTCCCTTCAGCACTCAAAACTCTGTATGTATTTGCCCTCTTTAAGCAACTCCTGTCGCCACCATATTCTGAGCCCCTTCCTAGCCTTGATGCTTCTTAGCCTCTCTGTAGCACTGCCCCAGTAGCATAGTGTCCCGTCTGGATTCTGATCCTCATTAACATGCACTCAAGGTGCTCTACAGCTGACCCAAATCAGCATTCTGTGGACCTTCACACTGCTCTGAGTCACATTAGTATATAGTGAACCTTGTACAATCCCTGACCAGTTTGTTTTTTTTTTTTTACACCCAGGCCCCTTCACAGTTGTGAGCACCATGTGCACGCTGGGATGTGAACTCAGGTAGTCTGGAAAAGCAGTATATGCTCTTAAGAGCTGAACCATCTCTCTAGCCCTTACCTTTACATACATTCTGTCCTGTACTTCCACTACACTGTCCTTTCCCTCAGCACAAACTGAATCTTCACTCTATCTTGACCCTCACTAGCACATCTTGAATCCTTACTTAGCCCTACTATTCTCCAGGGACAAACATACTATTCTATATCAGACTGACACTCATTTATAGCTCCTCGATTTAACCCTGACCCCCATTAACATACACTTGAGTTCTTCATGGCTCCAAATCACTTTGGCACACTTTACAACATCACCTATTCCTATCCCCTCTGCTTCAACCCCTACCCCACTACTATTAACCCCTTGGTTCACAAGTGATTTCCTTCATAGCTCTATTCCTTCCACTACACACTAGATTCCCATCCCCCCAAACCTGCCCCTGTAGCACTCCCTGATTCAACACACTTCAGTGGCCCATGAACAGGAAGAACACAGTATTCAGTGTTCTGATGTACATCAGCATATTTTATTTTATGCTTTCATCCCCCAATAGCATATATATTTAAGTGTCTGTGCAGTTCTAAACCCACAGTAGCAGCCTCTAGAGCAGATTCTCAACCTCCCTAATGCTGTGACCCTTTAATAGAGTTCTTCATGTTGTGACCCCCAACCTCAAATTATTTTTGTTGCTACTTCATAGCTATAATTTTGCTACTGTTGTGGCTCATAATGCAAATATCTGATATGCAGGCTATCTAATATGTGACCCCCAGAGGTATAGTGACCTACAGGTTGATAACCACTGCTCTAGAACTTCATATATAGTACTACCCCACACTTTCTGGAAATTTACATTCTGTCTTCACATTTCACTTTGAGCCTTGGTGTGCTGAGCACCATATATTTCATATACTGGCACTCTCCCATACACATGCATGCACACTTCCGGTCCCCAATAGTACAGGCCTGCCTTCCACCACCCCGCCCTATTACACACACCCTCAGGTCCTTCAACAGTTCTGCCTGCAATGGCATATACTGGGTTCCACATTACCTAGATCTTTATTACAACATCTATATACCCTTTCCACCATGACCCTCCGTCATCAGCACACACTCAATATTTGAGTCTATCAACTACCACCACGAACACACCCGGATTCCAGAAAAGATGCCACCCCTAACCCCGGGGACAAACACAATATTAACATTATCCTGACCTTCATCATCACATACTGGGCCTCAGAACCCTGATTCTATTGGCCACCTTCTGGTACTTCTACCACCATTTCTCCACTTACACTGGGCTTCTCTGCAGCCCTAACCTCCATTAGCATGTTTTTGGACTGCCCCCTCCCCCGCTATACATCCTCGTGTCCCTCATGGCCCTGCAACCCACTTCCACAAGCACTCACTGGGCCTGAACTCTTACACAGTCGTAAGGCTTTTTACTACCCCCTAAGCAACCTCGAATCTTTCACCACTACTTTATCAATCCATTCCCATAACTCTAGTCCTTTTATCACCCCTCTCCCCTTTAGCATCCACAGCATTTTCCATCCTCAGCTCCCAGGACAGGGGCCCAGGGCGGGGCCAAGGTCAGGAGGCCCCAAATAACCCCCCCCCCGGTGCATTCTGGGAAACTCGAGGGGGAGGGGGCACCTGACAGCCAAGCAGCCCAGAACCCCCTAACTCTGGTCCTAGCACCGCCTAGGACCGGGTTGGTTCTCTAGGAAGAGCAGCTCCCACCCTAAGTATCGAGGACACGCTCACCGGAGGAGGCGCGCGAGTAACCTCAGAGCCGCGGGGCCGGCGCGGCGGCGCCTGGGGCGGCGGCCTGGAATGAGGCCGCGCAACCTCCTTTTCCTCCAGTTCGCCGCAGGCGACCGTCCCAGTAGTCTTCGGCCATGGCTGCTGGGCCCGGGCCGCCGCCGGCTGAGGAGGAAGAGGCGGCGGCGGCGGCGGCGGCTGAGGCGGAGGCGGCGTCCCGCTCAGCCGGCCATGAGCTTGGCTGCTGCGGGCGATGCCCCCGTGCTCGCAAGCGCCCGCTGGAATCTGGGTGTTCACGGCGGCTCGCGACTCAAAGCGGACTGCTCGCGGAGAAGCAGCGGATCCCAGGGCCCCCACAGCCAGCGGCCCAACAGCCGCGCGCGCCGCGCTTCGCGCATGCGCACGCACGCGCTGGAAAGGAGGAAGGAGGAGACTCACCTCGGGCTGAGTGTACCAAAAGACCTGTCTGCAGCGGGAGGAGGTGCGGCCATTGCGTGCCCACCGGGGAATGTGGCGTTGGCCCCGGAACGGCGCCAGGGGGATGTAGAGGTGGGTTAGTAGTCAGTCTTGATCTTGCCAGAATTTTAATAGCATCGAGGTGAACAGCAGCCAGTAGCCTGGAGTACTAGTCACCTATGCTTCCCCTACAGTCTCATTTGGTACATCCCCATGGTGGCAAACGAGACTTTTGCAAGGAGGAAAAGAACAGGTGAGCCAAGCAGTTCTAGTCCTTTGTGGTGCCTCGGGAAACAATAATTTAAAGGCTCGAGATGACTTTCTAGGCGAGGTGTCCTGGATTATCATTGGCCTTTCCCACCTTAGATAGGACAATCTAGCCCCGCCCTGTAACCCTCCCTCCACCTCTACCTCGTTTCCCACTGTGAAACGTAGTAGCCCCGCCCTTTAAAATTTGTCGCTCAGCCAATCGGACTTGCTCCCTGTGGTGAGGCCGAGCAAGAATGAAGGGCGTGGCAAAGCTGAAGAGGCGTGATCTCACTTTCCCCTCGCTTGCCTCCTCTGCAGGGTTTTTATTGGTTCTCGGGCTCGCCTTTTTGTTCTGAGCGCCTCTCAGAAGTTCTCTGAATATCCCATAATATAATTGGTCCAAAGAGCACTCAATCAGTTGGGTCCCTCCCTTAACCATTCCCAGGTTCTTCTGTAGTTTCTTAGTGTGGTGGAACCTAGGCTGAGAGGAAAGGCAGACCTTTAAGAGGGGCATGTTTGGAACTTTGGCTTGGTTGAAGCTTCTTGCTTCCTCATCCTAACATTCGCTTACATGCTCCCCTAATTGTATTTTTTTGACACCTTTCAATTACTCGTTCTTGCCCGCCACAGTCTTTTTTGTTTGTTTGTTTGTTTTGTTTTGTTTTTTTGAGACAGAGTTTCTCTGTGTAGTTTTGGTGCCTGTCCTGGATCTCGCTCTGTAGACCAGGCTGGCCTCGAACTCACAGAGGTCCGCCTGGCTCTGCCTCCTGAGTGCTGGGATTAAAGGCGTGCACCACAACCACCCAGCCTGCCACACAGTCTTATTTACTTACTAGATTCTGTTACACCGCCAACATTGGCACATACTTAACCTCTCATTCCTCTCCTTAGAAAATGATATCCCAAACATTTCTGCAGACCTTATGAGACTTCTTTACACTGGACGCAGGAACTTCCTTGCTTCTCCCTACCTTCCCTCCGCCCTCCCTTCCCAGTTAGGATTTTCAAGCAAGGTTCATTATTGGCAAGGACTTCCTCAGCCGTTAAAGTTCTCATTGCTAGGATAGACATCATCAGGTCTGTCACTTAACTGACAATCTCCTACCCTTCCTCTCACAACAGAATTGTTCAATTCTAGTTGTTCTTGAATATAGCAGGCACAGTTGAGCCTCTGGGGCTTCATACTTAACTTGCTGTCCATTTGCTTGCAATGAATTTGCCCCACATCCACATTCATTTCATCCTGTTGCAATCCCATTATTCCAGATCCCCACTTGGCTGTATGGCTTTTGAAAGTGTGGTTTTTAATTTTTAGATGTTTATTTACTTGCAGTACTAAAGTCCATTCCCAACATTGTATGTGCTTCACTGCTGAGCTAATACACAGTCTTGGTAAACACTTTGTTGTTTTGTTTTCAGACAGGATCTTTTGTAGCTCAAGCTGGACTTGAATTCACTATGTACTCAAGAATGACCTGAAGTCTAGATTCTTCCTGCCTCCACATATGCCACCACACTTGGTTTTCTTTGCACTCTGACAACTTCTCCAGCCCATTTGCACCACAATGCCCAGCTCATTGATCAACTTTTTTTTTTTTTTTGAGCTGAGGATCGAACCCAGGGCCTTGCTCTTGCTAGGCAAGTGCTCTACCACTGAGCTAAATCCCCAACCCCTGATCAACTTTTAAACAATTAAAATATAAATTAATGGGACTGGGGCTGGAGAAATGGCTCAGTGGTTACAAGCACTTGCTGCTCATCCAGAAGACCAGAGTTTGGTTCCCAACACCAGTATCAAGTGGTTCCCAACTACCTGTATCTCCAGCTCCAGGGGATGTCATTCTCGCAAAATACATAATTACATAAAGTGAATAAACACCACTGTACACAAATGTCTCATTTTACATTTTCCCCTTGCTTTTCTCATCAGAGTGTGATTCCCTATGCTTATCATTTTAAACAATACGAAACTAGCCAGATGGTGATGGCACTTGGGGAGGCAGAGGCAGGTGGATCTCTTTAAATTCAAGGCCAGCCTGGTCTACAGAGTTAGTTCTAGGACAGTCAAGGCTACACAAAGAAACCCTGCCTCAAAACAAACAAACAAACAAAAATATGAAACTAAGAAGGACCTCAGTCCATCATGTTGCATAGTGGGGATGCCTTTTTAGCCTCTTCAAGCATCCACATGGCATACTCTAATAAAACACATACATACCTGGGACACATTAAAAAAAACTTTCAAAGATTTATAGGCCAGGCATGGTGGTGCATCCCTTTAATCCCAGCACTTTTGAGAGGCAGAGGCAGGTGGATCTCTGAGAGTTTGAGGCTACATATCTAGTTCTAGGACAGCCAGGGCTACATAGAAATCCTGTCTCAAAAGAAGAAACATTATAAAGCTGAGAGGATGGCTAGCTTAATTGCTTGAGTTCCATTCCCGGGACCCACGATGGAGAGACCTCCACATGTGCACTATGTCATGCCCCCCTCCAATTAAATAAATGGATTGGTTTTTAAAGGCTTGGAGGTTACCTGCTGAGCCATCTTACCAACCCAGCTTGGTTTGAAACAAGACTTCACATAGGCCAGGCTGGCCCAAACCCTTGATTCTCTTCCAACTATCTCCCCAGTACTGAGATTATAGGTTTTATAATCTACCACACCAGCTTTATGCAGAACTGGAGATTGAACTCAGTCTGGTGCATGATAGGCAAGCAATAGCTACAGGCCTAGCCCATGTTAGATTAGCTTTTGTTTTTTTTTTGTTTGTTTGTTTTTTGAGACAGGGTTTCTCTGTGTAGCTTTTGCACCTTTCCTGGAACTCGCTTTGGAGACCAGGTTGGCCTCGAACTCACAGAGATCTACCTGCCTCTGCCTCCCGAGTGCTGGGATTAAAGGCGTGCGCCGCTGCCACCTGGCAAAGACTGATGTTATCTATCTATCTATCAATTTATTTATTTATTATGTATACAGTATTCTGTCTGCATGTGTCCCTGCAGGCCAGAAGAGGGCGCCAGATCTCGTTACAAGTGGTTTTGAGCCACCATGTGGTTGCTGGGAATTGAACTCAGAACCTTTGGAAGAGCAGTTGGTGTTCTTAACCTCTGAGCTATCTCTCCAGCCCCTTTAGATTAGCTTTTTTAAAATGATTTGTGTATGGGTGTTTTGCCTGCAGGTATGTCTGTGTACCATGTGTATGACTGGTGTCTAGACCAAAAGAGGGCATTTGGATCCCCTAGAACCTTAGTAATAGTTGTGAGCAGGTATGCTGGTGCTGGAGGCCAAACCCAGGTCCTCTAGAAGAGCAGCCAGTGCTATTAACTGCTGGAGTATCTCTCCAGCCCTTCAACGTTAACTTATGGTTAGTTGTGTTTATTATTGAATTTTCATAAGCCTTAGGACAGAGATGTTTTATCTGCTAATATGTCTCAAATACCTATAATAGTGCCCGGCACAGTCAGTACTAAACAAATGGTTGAGTAATTGAATGGCAAATAGTTCCAGCACAAGAGGCACTATCTCTTGGGTCTGCTAGGTACAGGGGGCCCAATAGTGACTTAATGCTGGCTTGCTGAGCCCTGTTCCCTATCAGTCTGGTTTTGTAATGGTATACACACACAGCAGTAAAATAGTATGCATGGTAGTGATCTAAGATACAACCAGGATTAGTGGGGTAACTGGCTGTTCTAATTTTTTGGTCTCATGTAGCCCAGGCTGGCCTTGAACTTTGATTCACTTTCAGAGTGCTGGGCTTACAGGCATGGACCATAGTTTCAGAAGCTGGTATTGATGGACAAGGATGTCAGATACAAGGGAATCCAGGAGCAGTGGTGGTAAAGAGACTAAAATGTCCAGAGAATCAGCTATAATGAAAGAGATAGAGAACGAAGTATGCAGAATGCCCATGAAGGACTTGAGATGGCAGAGAAATCAATGTAAAGAGTAGTATATGCAGTGCTTGCCTGGAATGGTGTGAAACATCTGGCAGGTGGCCTGGGGTCTTCTGGAGAAGTAACAGCAGTAAAGTGCTGACAGTGGGAAAACTTCACTGCTCACTCTAAACAGCTAGCACCACCACGAGACACCAGAGGTAAAGACCTCTGTCATCCTAAAAAGGTACTATTGTGAAAGGATAAGGTCACTCTAATATATCAGGCCAAGAAAAAAAAGTATGGACAGAGAAGTAGGCAAGAGCATACACTGTGCCTAGCTAGGGCCAGGAGCTGACTCAGGAGGTAGATGTGGGGACAGGCTGTGATGGGAATCAGGCCAAGTTTGGGGACAGGATGAACTATTCCACTTAAGTGGAGAGGGGTCCTGCTTTTAAATAGGACAGAGAAACTGGTTTCTGGCTAGGTTGGAGACAGAAATCAATGAAGGAAAATATCCACCATGGAGATGGCTAGCCAGGTTGGCGTTTTCAACTGCCAAGACAAGGAAGGAGCACAGCAGCTCTGGGCTTGCTGGGGGTGTTGATGAGCCTCCTGCTACTGCCCTGCACTACCCTCGGCCCCACAGTCAGCTCTTCTCTGGAGAGCTCTTCTCCAAGCACCTTCAAGGGGCACATATGGGTAGACTGAAGCAGAAAAAAGCACATTCTTCTCAAGATGTCCTTAGCCAAATAGGTCCATAAAAACTGCAGTGTGCCTTATCACATCGGTGTTCCTTAGACTGGCTGTTCAGGGCTCCTCAGCATGGACTTGAGATACCTGTACAGGCATTCCTGGCACCGTGGGGAACTTTGACTGTAAAGGATAGCCCAGAAGGATGAAATGTCCAAAGTATGCTAACCTTGCTTAGCCCTGTTAAGTGTGTTCATAGTGGATGGAGGCAGTTAGGACATGGAGAACACAGGGTTTGAACTCAGCTCAAATCACTCAAATCACGAGGACCCGGGTACCTGTTTATATAACGTCACTGGTACCTCTTATCCACAGAGAGTAGATAAGAGGTATCAACTCACATTATTCTCTGCCCAGGAAGCTTGTACCTGGAGTAGCCCATTGGGCTACTATCTGAGCCAGACAATTCCAGGATGCTCCTTCCTTCCCTGGAGACAGCCAGGATGGCTATATCTGGGTTATTATCTTTTTATTGGGATTTAGGTTCCAAACAAGGTACAAAGCAGTGGTGAGAGGGTCTCGGGTTGCTGGGTAATAAGGGAATACCAGGCTTGGCTAGATGGACCACTGCCAGCGGCCAAATGGGAAGCAGGACTGGAAGGGATCTGGGGACGGAGGGCTAGGGCTTCGGGGAATGCGCGGAGATCAACGAATAGTGTATCGGACATAGGGGACCTCGACGTCCTCGCCACTTTCGTCGTTGCAGCACAACTCAAGCACCAGTGCCCGCACATGGCGGCCCAGCTTTCTCTTTGACACACGGCTCACAATCTCGGTCATCCTAGGGAAAGGGGTGAGGGTTAAGGGCTAAGAAGACAAAGCAAGAGAGGAAGGGAGGCAGGGAGGGCATGAGAGGTGATGGGTAAGAATGGAAGAGCTCCAAGCTGAGGCTCCCCACCCAAGGCAAGGAACACAGGGCCTTTCCCAGCCTGCCTGGGAATAGCCTACTCACGGCTGATCCAACCGTTCCTTGAGCTTAGCAGCTGGCATGAAGAAAGAATAGAGCATGGACACACCCTGGGACAGCATGGTGATCTCTAGTTTGTGCTCTGTCTGGAGGGCAGAAGGAGGAAACAGCAGTGTTGTGATTGTGAGAAGGTCAAAAATCATCTATCCATCCCATCTTCCAGGTGGGATGAGAGGGAGAAAGGGCCTTACCTTAAAGTAATCAAGGAACTGTTTGAGGGTCATCTCCTCACCATTAGGCTGCAGCCCCTGTACTTCAAAGCGATCCCACAATGTCCATTCTTGATTATAGTACTGCAATGTAAGAAAATGCCCTCATTCATGCAAATCCAGTAACTTCAGATTAGAACCTTTTGTTCAAAGCCTCATGGCTCCCATGTTACTCTGAGTAAGCACTGAACCTTCAAGTGAATGACAAGGTCCTATATGCCACAAAAAGAGAATCTTTTTTTTTTCTTCCCGGAGCTGAGGACCAAATCCAGGGCCTTGCGCTTGCTAGGCAAGCGCTCTACCACTGAGCTAAATCCCCAACCGAGAATCTCTTATTTATATATATATTTTACTTATTTATTGTGTATACAGTGTTCTGTCTGCATGCCAGAAGAGGGCACCAGATCTCATTACAGATGGTTGTGAGCCACCATGTGGTTGCTGGGAACTGAACTCAGGACCTCTAGAAGAGCAGCCAGTGCTCTTAACCTCTGAGCCATCTCTCCAGCCCACAAAAAGAGAATCTTAGTCTCATCTTCTGCCCCTTATCTTCTCAATCACTCTGAGCTACTGACTTTTATTCCTTCAACATGCCAGGCATACTTTACACCTTAGTACTCTTGCAAAAAACATGCAGGTGTATTTCGATAGGAACTCTGACCTAGTGACCGGGTCTAATGCAAACCAAAGCCAGTTTTATTGAGCACACTCCACTGCAAGTCGAATCTTCTGATATGGGTACCTACCTGGTGACGAGGTGCAGCAAGAGGTTCAGAAAACCCAAAGAAGGGCAGGGCCAAGTTCAGGAAACCATTTTTGTAGGAGTCAAGCTGTCGGTGCCCCTGAACTACCTTGTACAGCTCCAGACACACAAGGCCAACAACAGCTGCTGTGGTGGTGGCAATGGCTGGGATGATCTTCCCCGCTATCAGCTTGCTCTGAGAAACAGACCAAGGAAGATGTTAGTTCTACGTTGTAAGAGGCTGAAGGGCTAAAGAAGGGCACAGATGTAAGGAACTCAAGCCTGGAAATGGTATAACATCAGGTCCCCTTACCTTGTGCCGGTCTGCGGGGGAAATATCATAGTTTTCAGCCCGAAGATTGGATGCAGCCACAATGAAATCCATGTGGAAGTTGCTGTCATCATCCTGAGCAAGAGGAGTAGATCAGATGAAAAGTTTTCCTGGCCTCCTGGGATATAGTATCCTCCAATGCAAATTACCTGCTGGTTTCTCCCAGATCAGAAGGAAAGCTATGTGGCAGCCCATGATCTGATCACCATAAAGGCCTGGATTGGCTCCATATTCCTAGATCCCCATTCTTTACAACCTCGTCTGTGCTTAGCTCACCCCAACTGTCCTATCCAGGGCCCCTTCCAAGCACCTTCTCAAAATCAATGGGGTACATCTTAAATCCCGGTAACTTGTCTGGGCTGGGCAATGTGGCTTTGAGCTCCTCAAGACGGCTGTCATCTGCACAAAGAGAAAAACAGATGCATGGAGTGAGGCTGAAAGCCTAGGTAGGACAAAAGGAATTCAGTTAGATACAGAATTTGGAGAGAGATATCCTAGAATGAAGGGGCAAAGGAAAAGCCAGAAAGCCAGAGCAGAACAGAGCAAACCTGAAAAGGGGAGGGGAAGAGGCTATCCAGATCTGGAGAGACACCAGGAATAGAAATAAAGACGATAGGAGAAAGTGGAGGTGAGGTGGAGTAATCAGATCAAAGGGTTGTCAGTCTTGGGTAGATATAGTATACAAGCATGATTATATAGGAAGGATCTGAGAGGAAGGTGGAGAATATATGAAAAGAAGCAAGATGGAGGATGAGACGGGGAGGAGGAAACATGAGAAGAAAGTCAGAGGGACCCTGCGGAGGAGGTGGAAGAAAAGGCTAAAGGAAATACACAGAAAACAGGAAACAGCAGGTATTTGAGAAAGAAGATGGAGAAGAGGGAATGTCAACATGTGGGGCAGGGGCAGTATACAGAGTTATAAATACATTACAGATATCCAAAAGGGAAGTCAGGGGGACTCAATTAGGACGGACAACATTAGGGTGAAGACATACAGAGCAACAGGGTGGGAGGGATGCATGGATGAGGAGACATGGGACATCTGGAAGAGACAAAGTGTGGGCAAGAGTCAGAGGAGGCGATCCCTGCTGGAGATCTGACCCCCTAGATGAACAGTATCAAGGAGAGGCAGAGAAAATAATAAAAACCAAGGCAAATGCAAACCATCCAAGAACCAAGTTTGTTTTCCTGGGTGCTGGAGTGGGAAAGAAGAGGGAGGGATGGACAGAATACTCCCCCAACAGATTGTCTTCCTTTCAGGGGAGGGAGGTGCAAAGGAAGGTAAGGTCACAGAGGTACTAGAAAGGGCATTGACTTCTGAGCAAATGGCCAAACACCCTCACCAACAGAGGCATTGGCACTCTGCAACTCCTGGTCAGAAACATGGATCTTGACACCAGACTTGGGGGTGAACTCTGGAACTTGTACTGACTGCAGGAGTGAGGCCACAGCAGCTCGGTCTTGAGAGCCAGTCAACCCATAGGTCTGGGCAAAAAGATTGGCAGCAGCCATCACATAATCCAGATGCAGTGTCTAGGGGAAGGCAGGGCACAGTAGGGTTAACAAATCTGACCTTGGGTAGGAAGCCATCACCTCCTTCCCACCCACCCACCCTCTACCTGATTCCAGGAAAACCCAACAAGGAGACTTACATTGTTAACATCAAAAGTAAGTGGATGTGGACAACGTTTGGGTCCAGACCAGAATGGGGCCCCTGAGCTAGTGAGCTAAAACAAAGAAAGAAGAGTTTCAAGAAGTAAGATCTTGAAATGAAGGCCTCTCTGACAATCCTTACTTGTCACCCTGGCTTTGGATGTGCCCCACCTCACTATCCTTGGCTGGGTCCTGGAAGGGAGCTGGAGTTAATCATCTAAGACTCTCACTGCCAAGGTCCTGGCTGAGAAAACCACCATCAATTCTTAGATACTTTCTTCACAAACACCTTGAGTAGACCGGAATGTACTTAGTATTAATAAATACCAGTGAGATAGATCACAACTGCTCCTCCTTCAAGCTAAAGAAAGGAACAGAGAGTAGTGACATGCCCAAGTTCAGAGTGCGCTGGGATTTGAATCAATGGTGATGACTGAATCTCTGCTTCATGGTCCACTATCAGCCCTAATAAAAATCAGCCTCAACCTACACCACAGTGAAGGGGAACAGCAAGAGAACCAATTATCTTGCTCCAAGAACTAAGGGAAGAAACAAAAAGTTCATTCTTCTGACATCTCCTGCCTCGGACACCAGCCACATCTGGACTAGTAACTGGGAGCAGTCACTTGTAGAGGTCTGCAGCAAACTCTGCTCACAAGGAAATGCATGCTGCCAAATGGACACATGAGTGAGCATTACCTGGTCTGGAGGAAAGTTGTGCAGCAGTTGTCGGATGTTGTTACAGTACTGGGTGTGCCAGTGGTGGCAGGCCCAGGCCACGCAGTCACCCCAAGTCTGTGGTCGCTGCAGCACCAGGCTGCGCTGCACAGCCTCCAGCACTTCCAATGGCTGGGTACCAGCCAGCCGCAAGGTCCGTTCCACAAACTTAGGGTCTCTATTAGGGAGTGGAGGGGGCCGAGGGGCAAGATTACACAGTGGCCCCTGAAGTAGGCTCTAGGGCAATCCCACTTTCTCCACAGAAAGCTCATCTTGATCCCCCACAGCATGAGAATTGAACATTTAGAGTCCTTTGAAAAGTGTGCCTAGTGCTGAGGGTGACAGCTGAAAAAGCATAGAATGTCTTTGGTGGCAGGCAGGAGAGTGGGGTATGCAAGTTACTCACGTGAGGTACTGATTAACATTTTCTGCTGGCTGCTTGAAAAGGCCTTCAAATTCATCCCGGGCCCACTGCAGACAGAACAAATGGATTTTATGGAATGATGGACAAAATAGGTTTCCACAGGTAAGTGAGAGTCATCATGGGTGACCCAAGTAGGAAATACATAGCTACTTAGGAAAGAGAAGCTTCCAACTTTCCCCATTCCTTCATTTCTCGCCTCTCAATTTAAGTCAGTGAACTTGATCTGAGAAATAACTATCCCAATGTATGTGTGAAAAAAATGCATCAAGAACTGTGTACTATGCCTTGATGAAAAATGTGTACTGGTTAAGTGTACTTTACAACTTAAAAACAACATTACTGCAAGGCACAATTGCATGAGACCTTGACTCAACGAAAAAGGGTAAAGAAGTGGTTGTCTAAGTCCTAGGTTTGGTCTGCAGTACCAAAATACAAACAAGCAAGCAAGCAAACAAAAAATAGATTCAATCCAACGATTCCTATCTATTCTCTAGGGACTTAGCAGAAAATAAGACATTGGCTCTATCCTCTTCCCTAGGTACACTTAAAATGGTGCCAGTTAAACAGACCAGTGAGAGGAAGAATATAAGGCACAAAGAAGTGAAGTTCAAGGTCACACATGCCCTAGTGAGACTGGTGGCACACAAAATTGACACAAACACTTTGAAACAGTAGGGTCAGAAGAAGTGGTAGATAGGTTTGGTCTCTTCCTACCCCTTTATTCCTACCCTTCCTCAATATGTTGGTCTCTAACACTGCACCTAGAAGTCTGATAGCAATATAGCTATCCTTGTGGCCTGGGTGCTCATCATGTAGATATGGTCATTTCGTAACATTTTAGCTTCATGATATGCAGCACTGTTGCATATGTGTATCATATGTAGAATGTCATTGTGACAAACCAGCATTAAACTCATTTTGCACAATAGATGGGGAAATCTGAATATCATGTGCTAGAGACAAATAACTTGAAGAGAGTGAAGGAAATGACTATTTTGTTTAGCATGAAAATAGTGCTTTGGAGCCAGACATGGTGGCACATGCGTGTAATTCCAGTACTTGGGAAGTGGAAGCAGAAGGATCAGTTCAAGGTTATCATCAGCTACACAGCAAGTTTGAAGCCAACCTGGAATACATGAGATGATGTCTCAAAAGAAACAAAGAGGAAAATGGTTTGGTTAGATAGTAGTTCTCTTTTGTTTTTGTTTTTCGAGACAGAGTTTCTCTGTGTAGTCCTGGTTGTCCTGGAACTTGCTCTATAGACCAGGCTAGCCTCAAACTCAAGAGTTACAGTTGTGAGCTGTTGTGTAAGTACTGGGAACTGAACCTGGGTCCTCTGTAAAAGTAGCAAGTGCTCTTAACCACTAAGCCATCTCTCCAGCCCCAATTTTAAATGTATGTGTATGGGTGTTTTGCCTGCATGTATGTTAGGGCACCACATTCATGCAGTACCCATGGAGGGCATCAGATCCCTTGAAACTGAAGTTAACTGCCATGTGGCTGCTGGGAACTGATCTCAGGCCCTGTGGAAGAGCAGTCATTGCTTTTAACTGTTATCTCTAAGTTGTTAAGAGTGTGACATCTATGAACAGAAGTCAAAAATCCACCAGCCTCTGCCACCTCAGTGCTGAGATTAAAGGTGCATGCTAACACGTTCATATCAAGCCAAGAAAATATGGCAAGATATTGTTAAACCTAGGTGAGGAATGATATTTCAGTATTCATCATTCTTTGTTTTGTTTTCTGAGATAAGGTCTTGCTTTGTAGTTCAAGGTTGCCTTGACCTCACAGCAATCCTCTTCCTTTAGCCTCTCAAGTACTGGTGAGCCACCATACCTAGCAACAGCATTGGTTTTCTT
Source organism: Onychomys torridus (assembly GCF_903995425.1). Lineage (NCBI taxonomy): Eukaryota > Metazoa > Chordata > Mammalia > Rodentia > Cricetidae > Onychomys > Onychomys torridus. The sequence continues at coordinate 12,987,095 of NC_050466.1, read as the reverse complement.
ACCTGTCTCTGTACTGGGGAAAAAAGTCAAAAGTAGGAATTACAAGAAGAATAAGTCATTTCAGAAGTGCCAACTGCCAGGTGGAAAGAAAGATGGTAGAAGAAAACATGTCTTATACTTAAGCCATGATAACCAAAAGCCAAGGGCCTGGTAGACATTCCTCCCTTCTCCTGAGCACCACTTACCTGCAGAGTATGTTCAATGGCATTGGGAAAATTTTTCAGGGTGCAGATGGGGATGGATTTCTCTGGTGGATCCTGGCTAGAGCTGTATGATTCTGTCAGGAAGGGGATCACCACCTGTACGTTGCCCTTCGTGCCCAATGTGCCAGACTCCAGCAGTGGCTTTCGATAGTACACACAGCGGCGATCCATGTACATGCCTGTATGATTGGTTGGGGACAATGATGTGAGATCCAGGAGACAAGGAAAAGCACATGGGGAAAGAACAGGAGGGCCCCAGACTCTCACTCTTTTTGCCCTTGCCTTCTTTATCAGGCTTCAAACTTACGAGCATCTACATTATCCAGGGCATTGGCCACACCGTCCAAGTTTTGGAAAAAATCATCATCATAGATGCGCTCTGTGTCAGCACCTACACGGTTCTGGTGGCTTGTCACCTGGATGTAAGGATTCATCTGGCGCACAGCTGCAGCGGCTGTGTCAGACTTTAACTTCTGCAAAGTCAGAACGGGGGACTCAGTTATTGGTGGATTCACTCAGCAAAATAAAGAGCTATCCCCCTGAACATTCATCTAATGTTAGACGAACCAGCCCAAGTTCAGGAGGCTCCCTGGTTTAGCAGGATATTCAACGAAACAATGCCACATGGCCAGGACTAAGACAGATGTGGTAAGTGAGATGGAAAAGGAAGCAGAAGAGAAGCACACACAGTAGACAATGGACTAACCACCTGTTTGTTGTGCTTACCTGATACCTACTATTCTTTTAGGGAACAGCGCTGCAGGTTGGAGATTTCCCCACACATATTAGACAATAAATAAGCAGAAGTGTAATGAAGCCAAAATCAGGTCAGATCTCTCCTCCGCTTAGAACCTTTCCCTGGCTCTCATTCCCACTTAGATAAACTGAATTGGTTCCCAGGACCTCTCAGAGTGGAGCACAGCTTTATGGGCTGTCATCTTGGCCTTAGGCACTTCTACCCAGAAGATACTCACCACACTCACCACAGCTTTGCAGAAGTGAGGCAGACCTTCCTTAAGGAACTAATGAAATCTGTAAACTAACCTCTCTAGCAAGCCCAACTTGCTCCTTTACGCTTTGCAAAGTACCAACATTGACTCCATTATCTCACTTTCATATTACCAGACTGGCCTCTGACTCAAAAGCTCCACCTGCCTCTTGAGTGCATGAGCGGGCCCAGCTGCACCTATATTGTATTAATTATGTATCTGTTCTTTACTATTTACCTTCCTCGACTAGCACCTTTATTCTTGTTTACTGAGACAGGGTTTCTTTGTGTAGACCTGGCTGTCCTGGAATTTACTTTGTGGCCCAGGATGGCCTTTAACTCAAGAGATATGCCTGCTTCTGAGATGAATGGTACAAGCCACCATGTACTGCCTTTTTTTTTTTTTCCTGGAGCTGAGGACCAAACCCAGGGCCTCTAGCAAGCATTCTACCACTGAGCTAAATCCCCAACCCCGCCTTATTTTATTCTTTAATGTACCTACAACAGTAATTCCTAAAGTAACTATTCAGCGAATAAATTAATGAAAAGGAATACTGGGCAGTGAAAACTGGCCTTAGGGAAGGCCTCACAGAATTCTGGTACCTCAGTTTCAAACTGCAGAGACGAGTTACCTGGCTGACTACAATGAAATCCTTCAGAAGGCCTACTTCCAAAAGTGGCCCTTGGCTGGAGTCTAGGACCTTGGAGTTTAGGAAAAGTTCCCATCATTCCCTCACCTAATAATAATGGCTCAGTGTGCCTGAACTGTTTATGTGAACACTGTGTTAAACACTGTCTTTCCCTCTAGAGTCAAGAATTATGATACATAACCAGATCCCAGTAAAAGCCCTAGGTACAGATGAGCAGGCTTCCCTGGGTAGAAACTTTTCAAGAGTATTGTTATATTTGTTACAAGGGAAATGAAGTCCATTTTCTGCAACTCCACTGGGAGATAACTCTTAGAGACTTGCTGCTGAATTCATTCTGTTGAGCCTTTCTACCCTTGTTGATTATTTTGTGTGCTTTTTCTTTTGCAGTAAATCAGCTACTAGTTCTCCTAGGCAGTCACTGAGTTTGGGGATATTTTGGGAACTCCCAACACACTGTCCCAAAGCAGCATTGATAAGTTCTAGAGTGATGGTTCAGTGGTTAAGAGCACTTGTTGGTTTTCCAAAGGACTCAGTTTTGGTTTCCAGCATTCACATCTGATGGCTTACAACCTCTTATAACCCTAGAATTCCAGTTCTAGAATATCCAACATACTCTTCCAGTCTCTTCAGGCACTAGGCACACACACGGTAGACATACATGATACATGCAGGCACTCACACATACATATAAAACAAATAAAATATATCTTTGTTGCTGTTTTTTGAGACAGAGTCTCACTGTGTATCCCCAGCTGTCTGGAACTCAAGAGATCTGCCAGCTGAGAGTGCTGGTAATAAAGGCATACCACACCACAACTGGCAATAATAAATAATTATTTTTTAAAAATTAAGGAAAAAGTAAAAGGAAATGAAAGGGCAGGGGCTAGACTAAATTCTCAGTACTAAAAGAAAAAAGAAACTGACTTGATTATAGCTCAGAAGAGATAAAAATGACTGATTCAAGGTGGGACTACTTAATGTTTGCCGAATGAATGACAGAAACAGAGGGCAAGAAGGGCAAAAGGAAAGATAAGTGGATCTTCACTAGAAATTCCAGGGACAGGAAAAAGACAGGAGGGCAGTGAAATGTCGTCACAGTTCCATCTTCTACCCCATCTATCTCACCGTGACGTCCCAGGGCCGGAAAAGAAACTGTCGGTTCAGATTTGATTTCTCAATGGTGTCCATGTCTGTGACAACGACCTCTCCACCCTCTCCACAGCCTAGCCCAATCATGGCAAAGTTCTTGAGCAATTCACAGCCAATGGCCCCTGCACCCACCTAAGAAACAGCCAAGAGGAGACACAGAGGCAAGTCAGGGTAAACCAAGGAGATACAAAGCCATCCGTTATTCCTCATGCCTGCCAGAGGCAAAGGGATTGAGCAAAAAGGTCTAGTGCCACGTTTCATCCCAGGGTTGTAAAAAGACCCCTCTCCTTCAGATGCAGAGGGAAACCCTAGAGGGGGTGACCAGAGACCAAGGGAGGTGAACATGCTAGGTGTCCAATGAGGTCACTCACCAGGAAGTACTTTTGCTTGCCCAGCTTCTCTTGAAGGTCTGAGCCAAATACAGCTACCTGTCCATCATAACGGTTCTGACGCTGAGGAACATGAAGTGAGGAGGGTCAGAGAGAAACTTCCCCAGAAATACCCCCAATAATGCCTTCCTTCCAGCCCATTCACATACTGGGAGGCACTTATCCTCTGTAAGAGCCTCTTTGTCCTCTGGCAGACATTCAAGAGCATCAAAGTACAACCATTGCATGATGGGCATAAACTTCCCAGAGCAGGCCTAGTGGAGGAGGAAAAAGGAGGCGGCTGGTGTTAATCAGACCCTGACACATATGTACAGCAAGTCATGGAGGCAAGGCAAAACCTAGTCCATCCCCACCCTGCTCACCTTCATGACTTCCTGGGCAGCCAGGCCCCCAATGAAAGCATTTACAGGTGCCAGGTCCCCAGCAGCAACATAAGCTAGCTTCCGTATAAGGTCTTCATCCAGGTTGTCCCGCTGCACTGCAGGCGGGGACTGAGCATTCACAGCCTGAGCTAGGGCCGCCAGCTCTGCTGCATCTTCCTGGTAAGGCAAAGGAAATAGGTATGGAATTCCCAGACCACTGTCAGGAGATGGGCAGCGGACAGGCAGAGGCATGGTGGGCCTTTAGCACCAAGGATTTCTATCCTGGATGGCTGCCGGTCTATCTACCCACCTCATTTCGTGGTCGAGGTGGTCGGTTGTGCTGAGCACAGAATTGGTGCAGAGCTTGGAAGCCAATGTGCAGTTGGGCAGGGCGAGAATACTTGGCAAAGTCAGTCATCACAAAGTCAGGTTCTGCCAGTGATGCTGGCAAGGATTTCTAAAGATGAGAAAAAAGGAACAGAGAATTTGGAATGGTCTAGAACAGTGGTTTTCAACCTGTGGGTCATGACCCCCTTGGCAAACCTCTATCTCCAAAAACATTTGTTACAATTTGTAACAGTAGCAAAATTAACAGTTTTGACATAGCAATGGAATAATTTTATGGTTGGGGGTCACCACAACATGAGGAACTGTATTAAAGGGTTACAGCATTAGGAAGGGTGAGAACCACTGGTCTAGAACCACCCACCAAGAACCACTATACCCAATACTCACAAAGCTAATCTTTTTAGGGACTTTGACCTGACTGACGATGCCTCCACGGATGTAGTCAGAGAAGTTGGAGGTGTCACAGATACTAAAGGTATAAGGACCTAGAGTGAATAGGGAGGCTGTCAGTCCTATACACCCTCCTTCAAGTCCACAAAACTCAGAGACAAGGAAACAAAATTCCTGACCCAATGCAGACCCCAGGTACTGTCTTTCAACCTCTGGCCCCATTTGGAGATCAGAAACTATCTCCTCTGCCCTAGAGCCAGTTCAGACCCCATGAGACCCTGTTATCTCTGTCCCCAAGTCTACACTGGTAGGCTGTTCTTACTCAAACCAGCTTAGACATGAGCAGATTTTTTTGTTGGTTTTTTCGAGACAGGGTTTCTCTGTGTAGCTTTGTGCCTTTTTCCTGGAACTCACTTGGTAGCCCAGGCAGGCCTCGAACTCACAGAGATCCGCCTGGCTCTGACTCCCGAGTGCTGGGATTAAAGGTGTGCGCCACCACCGCCCAGCGACATGAGCAGATCTTATGGTCTGCCCTGTTCAAAATACAGGAGACTCCTTTACCTCAACAATTCAAACATAGTTGGCCCTTCTCCCCCATGCCCATCAGCTCTGATGGGATCCCAGATTCTCTGAACTACCTCAGGCACTTAGGCTCTCCCTACTCTGAACTCAGGGTCTCCTCCCTTTGATCTCCTAACCAGCGCCTCTAATATGCTCACCCAGCACTTTGATCTCTATGGGCTGACATCCATTGAGTTGGATCATGCCCTGTACTTCTGAGAATGAGACAAAGTCACCACTTTCAAATCCATGTCGGGCCTCATCAAGGCAGGTAACCACACCGGGATTGTCCTGGTTAAAAAGAAGTGAGCCTCAGAGGCAAGTCAAGGAATAAGAGTAGACACAGGACTGTTATTGCCTATCTGTCTTCCAGTATCCCTGGGGCTGGCCTCCTTACCTTGGTGACCATTGAAACCATAGCAGTGAGTGGCTGCTCCCCATTGGAATCTGTGAGAACCATTTCCTCTCCAAAGTCACAGAAAAGTTGCCTGTAGAGAGTGACAAGGGAACTGATACCTGAGGCCCACACATGTCCCCAGGCATCCTTTAATGTGCACTGGATATCTGCTGAGGAAACTTGGCACATCACAGTGGGGATATAACAGCACTAATGTCACACAGGGAGAGGTGAACACACAGAATAGAAAACTTGAGTGGCAGAAGAAGAGGGATGAGGGTCTTGGCCTAGGAAAGGTTGTGGGGAGAAGCTTAGGGAAGTGGCACTTACCCAAATAAGCCTCGTGTATCTGCCACCACTAGCTTGATGCCATGGCTATGACAGAACTCACCCACTCGCAGTTGGTCTTCCAGGGGGCTGTTGGTAAGGACCACCACCTGTGGAGAGGTAGAGCTCGGGTCAAGAGCCCAGAACTTAGGGAAGGAGAGAAGAAAGAACACTGGCAGAAGACTGGTAGGAAGGTTCAGACAGTTCTGAAGGCGGAGTTGTCCGGGTCCTCCTGCTCCTCCAGGCCTCTTGTAAAGACCTTTTGGGGATCAGACTCAGTGAGAGGAAAATAGCAAGGAGCACAAAGGCTTAGTGCATGTTGGGAAAGGTAGTGGTACTGGGCACAGACTGCAGAAGAGCTGACTCACTTGTTTGCTAACTGCCTACAACCCTGCCATGCCCTGTGAGACACAGGCAGGGCAAGACTGTCTCCAGCCAAAGTCCGAGCTTACTCATACCATTCCTATCTGTTGGTGGCTCCCGAGATGCTGCCCACTCCACCACAATTTTTGAAACTTCTCTCCACCTTTTCCAGGAACATCTATCCCTGCCCACCAGGATAAGCTCCTACAACTGTGTCAGATTGTTGTTGCTGTAGTACCTTGGCCCTTGGGGACCTTAGCCCCATGGGACAGACTTTCACCTCTCACAGCTTATACTTTTTAAACTAGTAAATGCCCATGCTGCCTTCCCTCTGTCCGAGTTACTATTCTTCATGCTTTACCTTCATAGGAACCCCATGAAATCAGTACTGCCATTCCTATCCTGAAAATGGAAAGAGCAAGGTCCTGGGTCTAAGTGACCTGCCTAAAATTACACTAGAAGAGCTAGACACAGCAGGACAGTTCCTAACTACTATGTTATATAGTTGATGTGTCCACAATTTTCCCGCAAAGGCAGGCTCAGGATTTCATCTTGCCTGCATTCTCTCTGCTCTCCAACATAATACCTGATACCCCAGACTGCTCATTAAATAGTGAATAGTACCGAAAAATACCAAAGATGAGTTCCAAGAAAATCAAGCAGGAGGCTGAGCAGTGGCTAAGTACCTGGAAGCCACTAAGGAAGTCCTCAACAAGAGGCCCAGTGTAGGCAGTGACAGGCACATAGCTGTTGAGTTCAGCAAGTCGGGGCTGAGATACCTCAGCCCGATTTTTACCGATGTCCTCCTCTCGAAGGTAAAACTGTAAGAGGGTGAAAGAAGGATAAGAAGTGAGATGTCTGTGGCACACAGAGGCAGGTGCAGGGGAAAGAATGTTGGGAAGAGGTACCTGGGAGGAGAGATCAGCCCACTGGGTAGTGCCTTGGTCGTGTAGGGTGACAGCCTTGACCCCACCAAGGATGATGTTCTTAGCAATTTCCACACCTAAGCCCCGCAATCCTGAGACAAGGACGCTGGATGTCTGGAGCCTCTTCATCGCCTCATGGCCCAAAACGTACCTGTCAAGTTAGAAGAGACTCCAGGTCACGGTCTACCCCACCTGATCCAATTATTTCAGTGCCCTTCCCCATTTCAGGCAGACTTTGGCCCAACTTACAGCTGCCGAGAGTAAAGGCCCTCATCTATGTCTGCTTCACTGCCGTGCTTTGCCATTCCCTGGGGATGGAGAGCATGAAGAGGTTCAAGACAACATGCACGAGTGGGCTGTGGAGTGCAGGCAAATGGAAAACGATATGAAATACTCCCTGTCCCACTATCATGCTAGCCAGTCTCCACGGGGAAGATACTCACGTTGGTTGGCACTGAGGGCACTTCGGACAGCACAGACTGGGCAGGGGAGCAGTTAGAACCCGGCTTTGGATCAGGCCCGGACACGCGACGTTTCTTGGACAGCGGCGAGCTGGACATCTAAAGAAAAAAGACAGGCCAGAGGTGAGCCTAGGATAGACAGATATTTTTCTGATATTTTCTGTTTGTTTGTTTGTTTGAAAAGCCCTCATTGGCCTTGTGCTATTTTTCCGCTTATTACTGGTTAATAGTGGGAGAAGACTTAAATAGCCCAGCATAAGGGAAAGGCTCCAATCCTGTGGAGTAAGAGGAAGACCATTCTGGGAAGATCAGAGGACAGATGTGAACTCAAGAAATACTGAGGTTTTAAATCTTGACCCCCTTATAGGTATCTCGTGGAGCTGTTCCCTCACTTTGTAAAATGGATGATGATATGGCTCCATGGTGTTGCTGAGATGAAAAAAGATACAACCATAGGCCCTAGGGGGGCTCAGGGCAGAGCTTAAAGCCCTGCCCTTCTCCCAGTTTTAGGAATAGAAAACAACCCAGGCAAATGAAACAGGCTGCAGGAAGAGAGAAAATGTATACTTCTAAAGTCTCTTCTGCATGTGAAGTCTTTCAAAAGATTAGCAGCGATGATAAATGAGTATTTACTAGGAGTCCTGTGTCAGAAGCCACACTAAGCACTTTATGATCCTTGTCGCTGTCTGTCCTCAGGGCAACCCTGTGGGAATTGCACTCCTACTATTTACCCCAGCTCACAAGGAAGGAAAAACTTCATTCAGGGATGTTTGGTGACTCAACCAAAGTTCCTACTCAGAGTGGCTGAACTGGGATCAGACCAGATCCAATGACTGAAGTCCAAGCCACTTCTCAGAGTTAGCAAGTCTCATGCTCTCAACTGTCCTGTCCTTGCAAGGCAGGGTTTAAGGCCTCTGTTGAACAAATGAGAAAAACCTGAGCTCATATGATCAAGTGAGGCTAGATCCCAAAGGGGAGAAAAAAAAACCTAACAATATAGCCTGCTATTAGAAGTGAAGCCTAATGGTGGTGGATTCAGATGCTTCTAAGTAGAAGACAGAAGCCAGAATCATTTCTCAAGCCCAATGGCTCTTCAAAGCACCAAGCCTTTGCCCATACCGTCTTCTATTCACACAACTGCTCTTACTGCCCCCAGCACACCTAAGATTCCATCTTGGCACCGTCACATTCTAATCTGAACAATGACAAGAGTAAAGGCTTTGTCTAACTCTAACAATGCCTGTGAACTACATAACCCTACGTTCCTACCATAAATAGAAAGTGAAAGCTTAGAGAACTCCACTCACTTGCCCTGGATGTCACTTGTCCAGTGTCATGCAGCTGTTAGCAGTTTGTGCGACTTTCTTAGGTAAGCAGTGTCAGTATTTGGCTCTGGGTCCAGCCCAGACTGCTCAGAGATGAGAGGAGGTACAGATAGGGAGAAGAGGGGAGGTAGGTGGCTGCCTAGGGCCAAAATCTGCCAGTGAAATTGCTGGGAATGCTTAGATCCACCTTGGGTAGGAAGAGGCTTGATAAGTTAGGAGGTAGCCAAAAGCAATTCCTATTTTCCATTTACTGGCAGTGACTTGGCACGGAGATCTCATTTCCTCTAAGCCCATTTTTTCCAAAAGCTGGGAGGCAAAGAATTGTCCTCCTGATGAGGCTAAAAAAAAATCTATCAGTGGTTTCAAAACTCAGGGACCTGAGGATATAAGCTCCACCCCAGGCACCCAGAGGGGCCTCCACTACTTATCTCCCTTGCCTTGTCATTGATTGGTTTGTCCAGGGCATATTCTTTCTCAGCTTTCTACATCAGACAAGATCCAGGGCCAGAGAATTCCTTATCAGGCCTTTTACCTCTCCACCCCTAGTGCTGGCAGCAAGTCTAAGCAGGGTTCGGATGACTGTTCAAAAGTGGACTTCGAAGCCAGGTGTGGCAGTACATGCCTGCAACCCCAGTGCTTATAAGGCAGAGGCAGGAAGACTAAGTTTGAGGCCAGCCTAAGCTGTATAGTGTTTCAAAAAAGAAAATAAAAAGGGAGATTTCAATTGCCTGTTGGAGAACCCCTGTATCAAGGCAAGCAGAAAGAATCTGGAGCAGAGACCATCCAAAAAAACAAAACAAAACCCCACAAAACCAAAAAAACTTCAAATCCACATCCTCTCTCCCTCAACATGAACTCAACCTTCTCTGTTGGAATATATCTTCAATAACTTGCCTGGCAAAGCTGAAATTAAAGCATTTCAAAACTTACCTGGGGTCTCCAAACTGATGACTGAAGCCTGAGAACATTCTACTCCCAAAGGCTAAGCAGGGGAACCCTGGGGTAGGCTTAGGAGGCACAGAGCCAGCTGATTAACTGGAAGAAGTTACAGTACTGAGGAGGATGCTAGGGCCTGTCAAACTTCCTAGGAGGTGTTAACTGACAAGTCCTTGAGAGTGTGAGAATGGCATCAGGAAGTGATTGGATTCAAGGAGCTCTGAAGGAGATATATGAAAGGAGACCCAAAAGAGACCTCAGCAGGCCTTACAAGTGCTGGTGACATTGGGCAAAGTCTTTTTTTTTTAAGATTTATTTATTATGTATATAGTGTTCTACCTACATATCAGATCTCATTATAGTTGGTTGTGAGCCACCATGTGGCTGCTTGGAATTGGACTCAGGACCTCTGGAAGAGCAGCCAGTGCTCTTAACCTCCAGCCCCCAGGCAAAGTCTTAAGAAAGACTTACATCTTGGGTCTCTAGAAAGAGGTGGGAGAATGCAAAACCTGAGACTACTGCAGAAGATGCCGGGGCTGAGAGAGTCTCAGCTCCTAGTGATAGAACCCTTCACCAAAAATAATGGGAATTCACAGAGAAAGGTCTCTGATGCTGACACTAGAGTGCCAGGAAGCTGTGAGATTAAATGCTAAGAGGCAAGGAGAGGTCTCTGAGGGCATCTTCTTGAAGAGGGATTTCTAATGGAGCAACAAAGGACTTGTGTGGTTCTAACAGGCACCACAGCTGTCCTGATAGAATGGAAAAGGGAAGACGAGTTTCAGATAGCACAAGCCTTAAAAAGATTATGAAGTGCTGAGCATGGTGGCACACACCTTTAATCCCAGCACTAGTGAGGCAGAGGCAGGATGGTCTCTAAGAGATTGAGGCCAGCCTGGTCTATATATCTATATATTTCAGGCCAGCCAAGGCTACATAGTAAGACCCTATCTCAAAATAAAAAATACAAAAATAAAGGTTACCAAGCAAATGCTGGCTAGATCTCCAAGTGAGTTAGGTTTCTCTAACCAATTCCATGACTCCACAGCTCATTAAAGAGATATTTAGGTTTTCTATTCTGGTGGAGGATAAGTGGGCCTGTTGGAGAAAGAGGTATCTGACAGTGATAGTGGGGTTCAGTGAGGCCAAAAGCAAAAGCTGACACCCTCTGAATGAAGAGGCTAGGAACCTTTAAAAGGATGAGGGCAAACTGCAAATTCTTTGGCCTGCTGTTAGATTAAAGGATCTATAAAAAGAGAAGCTACAACTCTGGTCTGCTTTTGAAGGCAGAAGTTGGGTCTAGGATGAGACCGTCCGGCAGATAGGGCTACAAATCAACAGCGTCTGAAAGAGTAGATGGTGGCAGGAGATTACTAATGGAGAACTGTGTCCAAGCAGGTCCTCCCTAGTGTCTAGTTCCCTGGGAGGCTCTAGAGGAAAGATACTGGAGGTTAAGGGTGGCTGATGGGGGAAAAGCTGTCCTATTGAGGACAGCCTAAGAACAATGAGAGCGTGAAAAAAAGGGGGGGGGGATCCCTGAAAGCAGGGAAAATCTCTAAGGGCAGATTCTAGGAACCTAAGGAGCCTCTAAAGGCAAATGCTAAAAAGAGTCTGTGACTAAGAATGCCAGGTGTCCACGAGGATGCATGCTATGTAAAGGTGTTGGGAGACCTCAAATGTAGGAATGAGTCCCACAGAAAAGCCAGTCAGATAGCTTTTCACGGAGTCTAATCCAGATGGCAGCTCTAAGGACAGATAGTATGGGGGGGGGGGGGAATTCTGGTTGAAAATGCTAGACAAGGCTCTTTCGGAAATGAAGGCCATGCGGACCCTTCCTGAAGGGCTAGGAGGAGTCTCAAGGGAGATTTCCGGGCAGGTCTTCAATAGCACACAAGTATGGACAGCTTTTACAAGCAGCAATGTTGAATTTCTGTGCCTTTATGGGAGACTGGAGAGTTCTGATAGGAAACGCAAGGCTCAGGATGCGATCAAGATATCTCGTTATAGATTCTGAGCCAGAAGTCTCCAGAAGCAGAGATAGGGGGATCTGATGTCAAGGTCAGATCTCAGAGCCCAAGGGAACGGGGTGGTCCCAGACAGAAATGATCTACCCCGCCCCAGGCTTTGCATCCCCCCACCCCCCCCCCCGCTCATCTAGTGATTCCTGATATCCACGACACCGCAGTGCACCCAGACATCAGGCTGGCAGAAAGCCAGCAGGGACCCTCCCATACCTCCCAGAGCCCTTGCTTCGAGCCAGATGCAGAGAAAAGCTATTACCAATGCCGGTTCCCCGGGTCGCGCCGCCGCCAACTCCTCAAGGAGCCTAAGTCAAGCTCGGCCGCCACCCTCCTCTTTCTCCTCCTCTTCCTCCCTGCCGCCTGGGCCAGCTAGGATCACTGCCGCTTTCTCCTCCCCCGACCGCTGTGGTTGTGGTCTTCTTCCCTGCCACCTCCTTCTCCCCAGCAGGCGACACAAGATGGCGGCGGCAGAGCCTAAGGCCGGAACAAAACCTTGAGCCCCACCCCCAGAAACCCGGATGCAAGAGGACCGCGCCCACTCATGAATCATTTATTTTCCCTGCCCAGTTTGGGACTTCTTTAATTAGAAGGAGAACAGCTCCACCTTGTGGCTCTGGAGGCAATAACTAGAAAAACAGGTAGAGCGGCCACGCCCCGTGGACTATGAATAAAGAATTACTGCAGCTAAACTGTCAAAGAAACCAGGGAAGGACCTCAAGGCCATTCTTCCTGATGGTGAATTATGAAGCAAGATGATGGGTTTACTAAGACCAGGCAACCAGATAGTAGATGTTAAAGCATGACAATCACACCCCATGCTCATGAATAATGAATGATCTTGCTGCTGCCGGGAATCAAGGAGACCAAAGCTACATCTTACTCATGAATAATGCATGAAGCGCAGTGGGGTGGAACAAAAGAGGCAGACCTGCCTTATTGCTCCATCTAATACCCAGTAAGCAAGAAATGGGGCTACTGCAGGGAAAATGCGCTCCTTTGGCTCCTGAATACTGAATGCTGCTGCTGCAGCAGCTCATCTTGGAAACAGAGAGGTCAAGGAAGGTTGCACCAGGGGTGGTATATACGTCTTTAATCCCAACACTGAGAGGCAGAGGCAGGCGGATCTCTGGAGTTTGAGGCCAGTCTGGTCTACAGAGAGAGTTCTAGGACAGCCAGGGCTATACATAGAGACCCTGTATAGGGTGGGTGGGGGATTGAACCAAAAGAAAGAAAGGTTGCACCCAGGCAGTACATGTGTAGTGGCATACACCTGTAATTCCAGCACTTATACTAAGGGAGATGGAAGCAGGAGGATCATTAGTTTGAAGCCCGCCTGGTTACCATGAAACTGGCTCAAAAAAAGGACAAATCCCATGAGGCCAAGGTGACAAATCCCCTTCCAGCCAAGGTGAGGCTACCCAGAAAGCAGAGATTATGAGACAATAGTCAATGCGTGTGTCATAAGGGATAACCCTGCAAAACCAGAGGGGAGCACAGTCCTTGCTACTCATCACTGACCGTTTAGGGGATTATCTTGTCCCAATTAAATCCAGACTCACTACATGCCTTTGATAGGCAATGACAGTATTAGAATTAGTCCACCTTGGGTTGGAGATGTAGGCTATGGATAAAGCACTTCCCCAATACCCCAGGTTCAATTCATAGCATCATTAAAAAAACAAAAACAAAAACAAAAAAACAAAAAACCACACCAATCCCCACCTCAAAAAATCCATCCACAGATTGATAACTGTGTTATAAGTACGGAAAGGGTCTTAGAGCAGTGCTGCCACAGGCATTATAACAGTTTTCAAATATATGTAACTAAAATTAATATGTAAGCATATTTGAATTAATCTAAAATTACTTATATGTGAGGCTATATCCAGCCATTACAGAAATTATCAGCTTGAATGTTTTCAGATCCATAAAATGGGAACTAAGAACAAGAACTTAACTTGTGATTGAATTTCAATGAGTAAAACAGTAGCTTTTCTTAAAAGACAGGGTCTGGCTGGGGTGAGCTAGCACAACTCCTGTAATTCCATAGTACTTGGCAAGCTGAAGCAAGAGGATCACTAGTACCAGACAAGTCTAGGGAAACAAATCCTGGAGAAAGAGACACAGAAAAGCAGACAGAGAGGAAAGAGAGGGAGAACAGAGAGGAGAGGAGGGGAGAGAGCAGAGAGGAGGGAAAGCAGAGAGAGAAGAGAGAAAGGGGAAGAAACAAAAGGAGAGAGTTTTGCTGTGTTCTCCATACTGTTCTCAAACACCGTTATTCAAGAGATCCTCCTGCCTCTACTCAGCATCCCAACTACTCCTTGTAATTCCATAGTACCTGGCAGGCTGAGGCAGGCAGGTCCCTAATTCTCTAGCAAGCCTGTGGAAATAGTGACAGCCTGGAGAGAGGAGTAGGACACACAGAGGGAGAGGAGAGAGGAAGAGCAGAGATGAGTAACACGGAGCCCACCAGTAATAGTATCATTAAATTGGCTTGGGGAAGGGCATTATCCAATTCTGAAACCAGGTCAGATTTGAATCTTAGTTCAGCCACTCTCTGTGCGACTTTAGGACAAACTACTTACCTGTCCTGTGTCTCAGATTCCTCATCTATGAACTAGGATGAAACCTACTTTTGAGAAGTTGTGAAGATAAAATGGGTTAATAAAAGTAACTAAATGGTGTAAACTGTTCTTATTATCCTGAATACCCACTTTTCGTGCTTCCTAAAAGATTTGCCAAAGATCCACAACCGTAAAGATGGATGGGATTTGAATTCGGAGTCTCGGTTAGCAATCTAGAATTACTGAGACATAAGGCATGAATAATACCCGCGGCATCATCTCCAATAGATGCCAGGTTTAAATCCTGGAACCGGTGAGGGAAAGCTAAGTGCGGATCCCTGCAGAAGCGGTAAAGGCCACGCCCCTCATAAATTATGCATAGCACCCGTAGAAAAGCTTAAAAAAAAAAAAAACACCTCGGGGCGCTACTCACCTTCACAGATTATTGTATGGATTATCAATAAACTCTAGTTTGTGAGGCAGACTTCGTGATACCCCGTCAACACGCCCCTTCAGCACGCTGATCCGCCCCCTAGAGAGTAATTCATAAGCTGACACTTCTAGTGGACCAGGTGCGAAAGAGGGTTCGCACCACAGCCCTACCCCTCACGAATGAATAAAGCGGCAACCAAATTACCGCTCAGTAGCCCGGTGGCCCTGTGTCTACTCGGAAGAGCCCCAGCAGACACTCTTTCCCAGCCTCAGTTGAGAGGCTCCTCTCTCTTGGCGTTTGGGCCCCTGATATGCCCTGGTCTCACAGCCCAGGGTAACCAGCCGTGCAGACCTCATCAGCGGTCACAAAGGCCACTGATACCACAGTGCCACGTCGGTGCTGAACGTTCCCACTGTCACCCGGTCCGGTAAGCCCTCCCCAACTCCCGCCTTGACTTTAGTAACTTCAAACTTCTCTCCTCTTGGAAAGCCTCAAAATCCTGCCCATCGACAGGGTACTCATAAACAGACCCCGAGCCTCCCACTAAGCCCTGCTTCCAAGGGGTATAAATCTGTGTCTGAGACCTACCCCATAAAACAGACTCTTAAATGCCACCCGAGTCCCCAAGCACCGCCTCCTAATGGTCTCCTCAAACGCAGACACCTTCTGAATGCCACCCGGGCCCCACAACCTCCAAATATGCCCACTGGGGATCCCAGAAGTTGGGATTAGGAAAGCACCCTCTTTCAAATGCTGTCCAAGGGCTTGGGGGCAATGTGCTCCCGCTCACCCCCAGTGCTGGGCGGAAGCTTCGCCTTCCTTCTGGAGATAAGCCGAAGCCACAGGGCAACGGAAGAGCAAACCACCTCCGTCTTGCAAAAAGAACTAGAGTTTGCGCGGAGCTCGGAAGCGCGGGGCCTTAGAGGGCTGGGTCTGGGGTGTACCATAGATGCCTGAATAGAGGGGCGTCTCTCCCTGCTTCTGCGCCCCTGGCTCCGTTTCAGGCCCATATATCCCCTACAGGTTGTGGTACGACCCCAATGCGCGGTGCATGCTGGGAGTGGTAGTCCTGTCCCGCTAATGCCCGTTGCACGTGGTGGGGCATCAGCCCCTAGAAGATGGGAAATTGCAATCCTGGGTTTATTTCCTAGAACTGTGTACTCTGTGAGGGTGGGAAAAAAGAACGGAACATGATACTGCCTTAGATTAGAAGATACATCCAACCTAAGCACGGGAAGGCTGAGACTCCGGTGACCAAAAGCGTTCATTCTTTTTTTCCGTTTGTGGAGCTCAAGATGTGGACCAGGTGCTGGGACTTCTTCCTTGCCCTCATAGAACAATATTCTATCATGAGAAACAACCGATAAACATAACAAAAAAAATCAAACAATAGCCTCAGATATACCTATGCATTATAATAGGTAGCCCGTAAATACGTAAATTATCAAATATGAACATATATATGTGTGTGCATTTTTTAAAAGATTTATTTATTATGTATACAATGTTCTGCCTGCCCACCAGAAGAGGGCACCAGATTTCATTATAGATGGTTGCAAGCCACCATGTGGTTGCTAGGAATTGAACTCAGGACCTCTGGAAGAACAGGCTGTGCTCTTAACCTCTGAGCCATCTCTCCAGCCCTGTGCACGTTTTTAACAGGATCTCCTTGTACAATTTAGGCTGGCTTGGAACTTGCTGTGCAACCCAAGCTGACCTTGGATTTAAGATCCTCCTGCTTCTTCCACCAAGTGGAAGTGGATTACTTACAGGCATGTACCACCACGCCCAGGTGCAAATGTTAGTATGTAAATGTTTACATCTGTTTGTATCTTATATTTAATGCTTTGTTTATATTATATAACAGTATAACTGATTATGAATTATATACACAGCATATAAGTAACTATTGTATATATAATCATACATCCCTTAACAATAGTGATAGTTTTTAAGAACTGTGTCCTTAGGCAATGTCTTGCATAAATTTACATAAAAGCAAATGGTACAGCCTCTGCTCACCTAAGCTATATGGTTTAGCCCAGGACTCCTAGGCTACAAACTGTATATATAAACGTGGCCAAGTATAATAGTGGTATTTGTGCATCAAAACACAGTAAAACTACAGCAAAAATACTAGATTATATGGGGTGTACTTGGTGGTAAAATGCTTGTGTAGAGTTTGCAAACCCTGGATTTGATCCTTGGCACTTCAGAATAATAATAAAAATAAAATAAATTAAGCAAACACTAAAAAAAATATTGGATAATAGGGATGCTTTCTGTTTATACATGGCTGTATATAATTGCTAAGTGCTATGGAGAAAAATAGACCACAGCAAAGTTAATTTGTTGGGACAGGTTGCAGTTTTACACAGAGTGGTGATGTGTGAGCAAAGATATTTAACGTAAAATGCTTCTGTCACCTCAGATTCAGTCTTTCAAATATTGCCAAAGACCTTCACATTTGCTCATCTGAAAGATTTATTGAGCACCTATTCAGTGCAGAGTTCTGGGAACACAACAGAGATTCTATTCTTATATTAGCCAATAACATTCTTCCCAAAGATCTTTCCCTTATTTATCTCTTGCATAGGAACAGAGGAAAGATGTTGTGTAGAGGGAGCATTGGGAACAAAAAGACTTGGTTGACACATGTGAGAAAGAACACAATGGTTTGTAGAGTTGGAGAGGATGAAGTAGGGGCATTAGAAGACGAGCTTGGGGACAGATCAGCCAGGGTCTTGTAAACCAGATTGATATGTTTAACATATCAATGTTAAGATTCAGAAGGGGCTAGACAGGTAGCTCAGTGGGTAAAGTGCTAACTGCTCAACCTTGAGGGCCTGAGTTTGGTCAGGACTTGAGCACACATAAACTGGGCATGGTGGCTTAGGCCTGTAATTACAGTATTGGGAGGTAGAAACAGGAGGATACCTGAACCTCACTGCCTAGCTAATAGATGAGTTGCAGGTTTAATAAGAAGCAGTTCTTCTAAAAAGCAAGATGTATGGGGCTGGAGAAATGGCTCAGTGGTTAAGAGGACTAACTGCTCCTCCATAGGACCAGGGTTCAATTCCCAGCACTCACATGGCAGCTCACAACTGTCTGTAACTCCAGTTCCAGGGGGGACCCAACACCTTCACACAGACATGTGTGTAGGCAAAACACCAATGCACATAAAATGAAAATAAATAAGTTTCTTAAAAAAAGTAAGGTGTATGTGGGAATGGGGAGATAAATAATACTAAAGGTGTTTGAAAAAGCCATAGGGAAACATACTATTTTAAAGGCTTACTTAATCTATGTGTGTGTGTGATATGTACATATACATACATACCTTTACATATTGCAATGGAGGTAGGCCACAAGGAGGGATGATGCTCAGCCTTCCCCAAGAGCCATAGACTAACAACACCCCCCCCCCCTCCAGTGCTAGGCAAGGGAAACCTCCCTTCAGTTTTTCATGGAGGTGAGGGTTCAAGAGAATCCCCAAAATGTAGGCTATTGCCATTGCCCTTTGGGAATTTGAAAGAAAGAACCTATTGCTAAAGATACCACACACTTTGGACACAGGACTTGGATGAACTGAGCTGAAATTGAGCTAGACCAGTGGTTCTCAACCTTCCTAATGTTGCAACCCTTTTAAGACAGTTTCTCATATTGTGGTGACCCCCAACCATAAAATTATTTTCATTGTTACTTCATAACTATAATTTTGCTACTGTTATTAATAGTAATGTAAATATCTGATAGGCAGGATATCTGTTACGAGACCTCCATGAAAGGTTCATTTGACCCCCAGAGGTGTTACAACTCATAAGTTGAGAAACATTGACCTAGAAGTTTTCTCCCTAAGGACTAGCTTTCACAGTATCTGAAGGTGCTATGCAAGCTAATAAGGAAGAAAAATAATGAATAGTCCTACCCAGCTGAAAAGCCTATGAACCAGAATGACCAACCTGGCAAGATAACCCCAGAGGTACAATAATGGCACTTTTATCTTGGGAATAACTAAACTAATAGCTGTCTAATTGGGCTTAAGGCCCACTCAGTGGGAGGGAATTTGTGCCTGGTACTATAAACCTAGCCAACTACCTGTGGCTGGACAGGCTTTAGCAGAGAACCTACTACTACCATTTTCTGGAGTCACTATAGTTTCTACATACATATCCTTATATTCAGGTAAGTGTAGCTATCATGCCTCACCAAAGCTTTATTTTTGCAACAGACAGAGACTATTGTTTTAAAAAAAGATTTCTTTATTATGTATACAGTATTCTGTCTGCAGGCCAGGAGAGGGCAGCAGATCACATTACAGATGGTTGTGAGCCACCATGTGGTTGCTGGGAATTGGACTCAGGACTTCTGTAAGAGCAGCCAGGGCTCTTAACCTCTGAGCCATCTCTCCAGCCCCAGACAGAGACTATTACAGAGATCCACAACAGGTCAAAATTCAGAAAATAAGTGACCATTGGATGTCAAGCCCCAATTGATACATCTATAATACTACCCCTACACCTAAGGGAAAATCATGGAAAAGAGGTGGAAAGATTGTAATGCCAGAAGACCAGGACATATGCTACTAGATAGTATCTTCTAGACATGATGGGGAAGCTGCATCCATGAAATTCCAATGTGGTTGCCTAAACAAGACCTAAATAATACCAGTTGAGGGGGTTGAGGATTTAGCTCAGTGGTAGAGCACTTGCCTAGCAAGCACAAGGCCCTGGGTTCAGTCCTCAGCTCCGGAAAAGGAAAAACAAAAAACAAAAAACAAAAAAACAGTTGAGATAGCAATGTGAATGGGGAGGGGGGTTTCACAAGTCTCCACCCCTAGATGAAAAGCTACAGACAATCAGTGACTGCTAAAAGGAGAATCAGTTTTCTTCTGAGACATGCCCCTTGACAGGTTATCCAATCCCAAGTGATCAGCCTTACAAGTAACACTAAATGAACTCAGAATATATATGGGTGTTATGGGAGGAGTTGGAGGGGGGACAGGGGAAGAAATGAAGTAACTCAGTACTCATGTATGAAATTCTTTTAAAAAATTAAAATGATAAGTAGGTAAAGGTGCTTGCTGTGCAAAGCTGACAAACTGAGTTTGATGCTGGAATCAATGGAAGGTTGAAAAGGAGAGAACCAATTCTACAAAGTTGTCTGCTGACTTCACATATGACATACACTAATAATAATAATAATAATAATAATAATAATAATAATAAATGTTTAAAATAAGGTGAAGAGTGACAGAAGATATCAGCCTCCATATGCACACATGGGTCTGCACACTCGCACATATACATGCACCACACACACATACAGTCTATGAGCTGTAATGATTTTCTTTTTTGTTTGTTTTTTCAAGACAAGGTTTCTCTGTGTAACTGCCCTGGCTGTCCTGGAACTCAATTTATAGACCAGGCTGACCTTGAACTCACAGAGATCCACCTACCTTTTTCCTCCTTAGTGCTGGGATTAAAGTCGTGTGCCACCATGCCCAGCTAGGATTTTATTTTTGGGGACAGCATCTTATTGTAGGTCAGGCTGGCTTGGGAACACATTTAGATAACCGGGGCTGGCCTAGAATTTTTAGTAGTCTTCCTAGCCCCCAAATGCTGGGACTCTAGGCATAAGACATCATACCCAGTTGTAACAAGATTTTAAGCACAAGAATCACATAATTAAAACATTTTATTTTATTGCAGTGTTGGGGAGAGAACCCAGGGCCTTACATGTGCTAGGTAAGCACTCAACTGAGTCATACCCCAGCCCAATTGAAAAAATAGTCTGGGTGTGTGGAAATAATATTCAGTGGGAACCGGGGGAATGAAAATTACTGGAAGTTAACTGTCAAGAATCCAAGAATGCTAGAAGAGCAGCCGAAGTAAGTAAAGTAGAAGCAGAGAGGAGGGGTCCTATGCTGGACTGATTTCAAACTTTAACATGCTAGATTTGCTGAGAGATCAATCATATTTGAGGCATGAAAAAAAAAATAACACCATCGCTGACTCACCAAGTTTCTGGCCTGTGTAGCTGGAAAGATGGAACTGTCATCCACAGACAGGCACAGGAAATAATCTACTAGGAGCAGGCATGGGGCAAGATGAAGAGTTTGATTTTGCCCATATTGCATTTAAGAAGCCTGTTAAGACACCCAAGGAGAGATGTTCCTCTAGAGAATAGTTGAGATCAGGTGGTTCACAGCTGTATTACCAAGGCTCTGGAGGCTACAATGGGAGGATTGTTGGGAAGACTGAGGCCAGCTACACCACTGAGTACCAGTCTGAGCTACTTTGAGACTCAAAAACAGCCAGGTGAATGCATACAATTTCTTGGGAGGTAGAGACAAGAGGATCAGGAATTCAAGGCCATCCTCAGTGACATAGAGTTCTAGGCTATCCTGGGTTACATGAGACGCAGTTTCAAAAATACAGAAAAGCCAGGAAGTAATGGTACATACCTTTAATCTCAGCACTTAGGAGGCAGAGGCAGGCAGATCTCTTTGAGTTTGAGGCCAGCCTGGTCTTTTACAAATCGAGTTCTAGGACAACCAGGACTGTTACACAGAGATACATGGCCACCTTAAGAAAAAAGACTACTTAAAAAAATATTTGTAAAAAAAAAGAAAAACGAGAAGGGTTGAAGACTAAGTATGAAGTCTACACGGGAGATGTGAATTTGAAGACCAGAACATGTGGCAACTGAAACCAAGCATGTGACCGAGTTTTTAATTGTCTTTTTACCAGTGGGATACATTAAGGATATAATGTATGTTGCCTATACAGATGGACTGTATATACAGTAATTGAAGCAGGATTTGGACTTGGAAAAAGGAAGAGGGAAGGATATTGCAGTAAGAAGGGACAACTCAAGAAAAATTGTGGAATTGGGAAAATATGCAAAAGAGGGGTGGGAGGTTTCTCCTCCAGAAATGTGTGTGTGTTCCTTCATAGCCTCACCAAGATTTTTTTTTGTCTGGAGCCCTAAGATTCTCCTCTCTTTCCCTCTCTCTCCTCCCAAGGTAATCGTTGTCTTCCTGTGTTGCTCAGGCTAGCCTCATACTTTTGGGCTCAAGCAATCCTTTGCTTCATTCCAACTTTCCATCTCCTAACCAAGTAGCTGGGGCTATAGGCCTATGCCACCATGTTTGACTAAAGCTCTGTTCAAAATGGAGTCCTAAGGGTAGCAATGTATCTCTGTGGTAAGAGCACTTGCATACCATGTGTGAGGTTCAATCTCAAACACTATATACACAAAACAGATTCCTGAGAATGAGAGGGGATTCAGAAAGTTGTGGTGTGTGCATTTACTCCTGCCTCCAGGTCTGATATGTGTCAAACTCTGTTCTAGGCAGTGGTGACATAGTAAGAAGCAAGACAGACATCCATCATGGCTTTTGTTCCAATTCAGGCAACAAGTAATAGAACAACAAATATATAGGCAATAAATATGGAAAAATAAGATTTTCTAAGACAGGATGTATTATGGAAAGTAGCACAAGAGCATACAGGGAACATGGCAGGGAAGGGTTGAGAATTTTACATGGGGCAGACATGGTAGACTTCACTATGGAGGTGATGCTAGAATGCTCAGGTGGCATGTTTCCTTCAGTCTTCCCTTGGTGTTCCTGACTTGATGCTATTGAAGATTACAGGCCTTTTTATAGCTCACCTGTTTAGGTTTGTCTAATGTCACCTAACACAGGTTTAGGCTCTGTCTTGGATAGGGAACTCAACCAGGTGATGCTGTGTCTTTCTCATCCAGTCTTTTTGCAAAACAGAATTCTAATACACCATAAAGGTGGTACCTGCCAGGTCTCTCTATTGTAAAGTCACTATTTTTCCTCAGTATTAAGTACATTTAGGGGGCTTAAAGAGATGGCTCTGTAGTTAAAGAGCACTGGCTGCTCTAAAAGAGAACCAAACTTGGTTCCCAGCACCTTCATGGAGGCTCACTGCATTTAGTGCTCCATATTCATGAGTTCATACACAGATTCAACCATGACAGATAATATTCAGGGGATGGCTAAGAGTATCAAGGAAGGCCCTGGGTTGTTCCCAGCACCAGTAAATAAAAAAAAAAAAATTAGGGGAGAAATAATTACATCTGACCTTTTTTCTACACATAAGACTTTTCTTTCCTAATTAATACTGTTTAAGAACTTACAAAATATATATTGTACCAGGTACTAAAAATCATACATAGATGATTCTAAGTGTATACAGGTTCTATACAAATATTCTACTATTTTTGTATAAGGAGCTTGAGCTGGGCATGATGCCACATGTTTATAATCTCAGCACTTAGGAGATAGTAGGAGGAGGATCAGCTCAAACCCAGCCTTGTTTACATATCCAATTTGAAGCTAGCCTGGTTTTGAGATTTATCTTAAAACAAAACCAAACTTCAGGTAGGAATCCTGGTGTTTTGGCTCAGGTGGTGGTAAAGATACGCCAGAGAGCAATAGCTATCCCTGAACCAATTTCCTGGAGATAAGTGACACTGTATTTCCACCTTCTTCCTTTTATTTTGATGGCCTTTCCCTTACTTCTTGTATAATCTACATATGACAAATGCCATCCTTGCCTCAACTCTGTTCTACCAACTACCATCACCCAATTGCTTTGATTTCCAAGTTCCATATTAATGGAATCTTCCCATATGTACCTTTGTGTCTGACTTTTCACCTAGTGGTGTCTGTGAGGTTTATTTGTTGATATTTCTATTAGCATTTTCTTCCCTTTTGTTGTATCACATTCTACAAATACATCAAACTTATTTTTGCTAGACTTTTGGACTATTCCCAGTTTGGTACTATTACAAATACAGCTGGCACAAACATGCATACAAGCCTTTTCATTTATGTTGGCTAGATACCTGGGTGTGGAATTGCTAGGTCACAGGGCACATACATGTTTAACTTCATACGAAGTCAGTTTGCCATACCATTTTACCCTATAGTTGCTGAGGTCTGTGGGTTCCCTGGGGATTCTGGTAATGGTGCTCTAGGGTAGGAAAGAAACACACATGTCAAGTTAGGCTTGTATTCCTAGCCTCATGTTGCAGCTCAGCTGACTGGGGTTTAGAAGGCAATCCCAATTTTATGCTCCACTACATTGAGAACCTCTGCCAATAACATATACATAACCTGGGAGTCATGGCTATAGACCATAGAGTGAGGTACTGTGTTTACAGATATGGATGAAGGGAACAAGGGTGAACTTGATTGGTGCTCATGAAGACATCCTTGGGCTGAGGACTTACAGGCCAAACTTCCTATATTCCTTTGGGGTCATCAACATGTTGAGGGTATAGGGACACCCAGGGTTTAAGTATCTGTTATGTTCTACATAAAGATGCCCAAGAACATTGTCCCCAGCCCAGGAATGGCAAATCAGTTTAGTTTAGGGACCATAGGCTAAGAGCAGGTGAGGGTTAAGTGAGGACAGGGGACTGAGGATTCCCAGTGCAGGTTCTAAACCACAAACTTCAGTTTCTGACAAGGGTTGGGTCATGACCAGAATCTTGCCAGCTGGAGTGCTGGCTAGAACCCCATGTATTTACAGTCACTCTTGCCATCCAGCTTAGTCTAACAGCTATTTACGCATTCTGTGCCTGTGTAATTACAAACCATGCTAGGGTATGAGAAAGTAGAGATGGAAGATGCAGGCTTTTTAGGTTTTATTACAAAAGGAACATGATTTGAGCCCAATTTCCCAGCAAAAGTCATCAACTCCAAGTCTAATTTGGTGAGAGCTTCTCTGGCTGAGGAGCAGGCTGGTAGACAGAAGAGCCTCCCTTAGACCACTTCACACCTCATCTTCTCTGTCCCTGGATGGACACCCCACGCCTGTAGAAACTGCTTTCAAAGTTGTTCATTGGGCCTCATTGAAGCGGGTCACCATTGTCTTGTGCAGTGTCTCCTTGTAGGATTCTGTTGAGGTGACCCCATAAGAACTGCCCCGGGCACCCAGGCCAGAACCTCGAACCCGTGTTTGGGCCTGTATAAGAGAGGCAGGTTTTGTCAGGCTGGTAGAGGTACACCGTGAGTTTTGGGAACAAGAACGGGTCACAGACTCACCTCAATGGGTGTCACAATGCCCTGTTTCTTACGACCCAGACCACTGCCTTCTTTCCAGCCCATGGCCTGGAGCATGCGACTGCCAATGTTGTCACTGCCTAATCCATCCCGAGTGGGCTGTTCAAAGTCACTGCAGGTGACAGTGTACAGTGTGAGTGTTGTGCCAGCCCAGAGCCCCTCACCGGGTACCTGACCCTGCACTCACACAGAGGTTGTAGATATGCCACCATATTTCCTCCTTTTGGGCTCTGGTGGCTCCGGGATACCATACTTCTCCCTGCGTTCAGCTGCACGGTCTCGGTACTTCATTTGCTACAAATTAGTGCATGTGAGGATGTTGGAATTGGCTGTTATTTTCTGCAAACATAGGCCTGGATGGGGTTGCAGGGTAGGCATATAGGTCTCTCTGTCTGACCTGGTCTTAGGTCCTAAAGGTCAGGACATGATGGAATGGGAATTGGGAAGAAGTCTCAGAGCAATAGGGTAACACATGGCTGCCAAGCTGTATATACCTGGCTAAGGAACTTTTAAGTCCCACTGCCTAGAGTGACAGGGACTTGGAAGGGGCAGATGGAAAGGAGCCAAGGAGTGGGTCACACCTTACCTCCATGTCATTCTTTTCTAGTGCTTCCAATTCGTTTTCTGACAAGTGGGCTCGCCGATGAATCTCAAGGTTTTGCTGTAAAGGGGGGACAGGAGAGAAAAGCGATTGAGCTGGAATGGGCTAGATACAGGATAACCTGCCAACTCTCTTCTTAATTACCTTGTGGAGCCCAGAGAGCTGCTGGTGCCGGATGAGTGCCTCCTTGCTGGGAAACTGGCGGCGGCAGAGCAGACAGGCTAGCTTCTGCCAGTCTGTGAGCTTTTCTTCCCGCTCAGGACCTCCTCGCTCTTGTTCCTCCTCACTGTCACTCTCCCCACTGTAGGCTGCCACCAGACCTCGAGGTGGACTCTATAGAGGTTGAGGGTGGACAGTCAGTCAGCTCTGCTGAGATCAGAAACCCTTGCCCCTTTTTGCTCTGACAACTCACTGGGCGGTCATCACTGGCCAACTTTGGGAGATCCATGCTGGTGTGCTGTCTTTCAGCTAGTGCTCCCTGAAATAGAGGACACAGAAATTCAGGGCTCCACAGAGGACCCTAAGGAGTGATGAGATTGTAGGTGGGGTGCAGATGGACAGTTACAACACACCTTCTTCTCAAGGATGGCATAGCCTGCATCTGCAGTGGCCGATTCCCGCCTTTCATCATCTCGTAGGGCACTAATAGGCTGGAAGCTGTTTTTGAAGTTTTCTTTTTGCTTGTTGAGACTACGGGCCCACCGCTCCATGTCCTTGGCAATCTGGAGGGTGGGGTAGATGGAGGTTAAAGCTGCCAGAATTCCTCAAACTTGGGGCTCTATTCTCTTACCCATGACCCTTGCAACAGCAGCCCTGTAGCCTCAAATCTGGTACCTTTCTTATCTGAACCACTGTAAAAGACTGTGTATACCTGGCTTCTGGACTATAGCTCTTGGGCCTCATCCTTGTAGAACATTGCTTTACAAACCATAAACCATACCCAAATACCTCTACCTCCTCCAAACCATCTTATTAAAAATAAACTCAAGGCTGGGAAGCGGTGGTGCATGGCTTTAATCCCAGCACGCGGGAGGTAGAGGCAGGTGGATCTCTGTGAGTTCGAGGCCAGCCTGGTCTACAGAGCGAGATCAAGGATAAGCACCAAAACTACACAAAGAAACCCTGTCTTGAAAAACCTAAACAAACAAACTCATGCCTAGTAACCCTCAACACTCAAACTCATGCCTAGTAACCCTCCCTTCTACTGGCCCCATTTCCAAACATTTTCCTGTCTCCCAACTGTTCCATATGGCCTGCAAAGGCAAAGGCAGCAGCAGTAGAGTGAGCAAGGAAGGCAGAGCAAGCAGAAGGTCAGAAAGTCAGTCAAGCAGTGGTGCTGGTACCAGAACCTACTTTCTGTATTGGCCAGGGATCCTTTTCAAGCCCTTCTCTGGTTACAACCACAACCTTTTCTTTCTTTTTGGGCACATTTATTTCTCTGAGTAGTCCTGGCTAGCCTGGAACTCACTCTGTAGATCTGGCTGGCCTTGGAGATCCATCTGCCTCTGCCTCCCAAGTGCTGGGATTAAAGGCCACTGCCACCTGGCTGCAACCCCAACTTCTGATTGGCACTTATATTACTATTTGTTCTTTCATTTTTACTTTCTAAATGCAGAAAGCTACATACTTGTGTACTGGGAGGGTGGGTACTGGGCCTTACAACATACCAGACAAGCACTCTTTCCACTAAGCCACACCCCTAGTCTTGTATATAATTTTAATTTATGTGTGATGCCCTGGTTGTTTTTTGTCAACATGATACAAACCTAGACATAGCTGGGAAGAGGAACTCTCAATTAAGAAATTGCTTCCAACAGATTGGCCTGTTGGTAAGTCTGTGGGGCATTTTTGTAATTACTGACCAACAAGGTAGGACCAAGCTCACTATAGGCAGCATCACTCCCTAGGCAGGTGGTCCTGAGTTGTATAAGAAAGAAGACTGAGCATGGACAGCAAGCCAGTAAGCAGCACTCCTTGATGGTCTCTGTATCAGCTTCTGCTTCCAAGTTCCTTCCTTGACTTCCTTTCATGATGAAGAACCCTTTTATGCCCACATTGGTTTTGGTCAGTGTTTATCATAGCAACAGAAACCTAAGACATGTGACATGGTGTCACATTTAATGTTTTGTGTTTTTCTTTGGACCTGAACCATTTTCATATTCGTCAGGTTGCTGAGGGAGTATTTATTGCTTGCTTCTAAGTGCTGTGCTTCAATGTCATACCTTCTTTCCACAGAGACACTGAGGTTCCCTCTAACTGCTCTCTACTTGAATGGGCTTTTTGGAGCCCATTACTTATGATGGGACACCTTGTGCAACCCTGAGGCAGGGGGAAGGGCTTGGAATTGCCTCTCCTGGATGTGTCTCCCCATGGGAGGCCTTGCCTTCTTGTGGGTGGGAGTGAGGAATGGGTTGGGAGGGGGAGGTTGGGGGGGGGCAGGAGGAGGGAAGAGGGGGATCTTTGATTGGTGTGTAAAATGAATGAAAAAAATTTCTTAATTAAAAAAAAGGGGGAAAATGGATATTTTCTTTTTCTTGACTGTAATAGTCATTGCACTGTGTGTGTGTGTGTGTGTGTGTGTGTGTGTGTGTGTGTGTGTGTGTGTAAAATTTACGTTTTTGGCTCTTAATCATTTATAGTGGAAAACAAAATTATAAACAATAAACAATATATATGGATTTTAAAAAAGTAAAAGGAAACCCTGCAGTATTTCTTTTCTTAATCAACTTCTTATGGGCCTATGAGAATTTATCTGGGATCAATAGACATCTACTAGCAGCATGAAGGTTCCCTTCGTGGGACAGAGAAAAGCTGCCAGAGCTCACTCAGATGGCACAAGTCACTTCATGATGGTAGGTGGTCCTGCTACGGTACCCAAAAAAATTGATTTGGCTCAAGAGTCCTGTCTGTCTGAAGCAGTTACTACCACTGTCCACGCACACCCACTACCCTACTTTCCCATAGCAGGAGAGGGCAAGAGGTGACAGAACATGGACTCCAAACAGCCAGATGATGGCCAGAGGGTCACCTGTTGGGCTGTCTTCGTCTTATGCTTCTCTTTCTTCTCTTTTCCCTCCTTTGATGATGCCCCCGTCTCCTTATGTCCATCAGCAGACTGCTCCAAGGCAGGTATGTAGGTCCGCCGCTCCCCATCCCAGTATAGGTACTGTTGGCTCTGAGCATTGTAGTAATACTGAGGAAGAGAATGGGAAGAGGGGGCATGAGGGAGGCCCTCTAGAGCTAGCTGCCACACAACCACAGTCCAGTTTTTCCTAGGCCACTTTGTCACCTACCTGGGAGTTGGGGTCATAGTACAGACCAGTCTGGGGGTCATAGTAGTAGCCAGATGTCTCATCATATTGATAAGTAGAGACATCAGGGACAGCTGTAGGAGGAAAGACAAGGTTGTCAGATTCCTCCCTGCTTAGAGAAGAAGTCCACACCCTTACCCACAGGCTACTCACGGTACTGGCTGTAGGACTCTGGGACAGTGGGACTGGAAGCTGATGGTAAGGCAGAGCTGGGATGAGTAGGGCTCTGGAGCTCAGACTTGAGTACAGCAGGTGACATGATGGTATATGACTGCTCATGGATCACACAAAAGAAAAGGACTCATTGTCTATTAATACCCCCTTGCCCATTCAGGATGCATCTGCCAGCCCACCAGCCTCCCCAGAGTACCAATGTCACCCTCACCTGGCTGTTGGAAGCTGTGCCCTGGCCACTGCTTCCCTCAGCTGATTGCTGATAGAGCCCAGGGGCAGCACCAGGCTGGGCTCGGGAGAAAGCCTGCAGTGTCACAGAGTCTGCCGCAGCTTCAAGGGAGGTCTCAGGACCTGAAAGGAAAACCAAGGAGAATGCCCATGAATGTCAGAGCATTCTGACATAAGACAGCCTCTAGGCCCCACAATTAGGCTCTGCAAGAGAGGATGAAGCTTACCTGTTCCAGCTGGGTCTTTGGTCCCAGTCATGCCAGGGCCCTTGGTGTTCTTAAGGTAGCCATGGGCATAGAGGGAATCTGTGCCCTGGCTGCTGCCATAGCCCTCATCCTGTTGATAGTAGCTGTAGTCGACTGGTGGCTCCTCAGGGGCAGCCCAGGCACTCTCTCCACCCTGGGAAGCCTGAGGGGCAGGTGGGAGATCATTAGAACAGAAGGGGACATAAGGAAGCGATCTGCTAGAAGCATCTGTCCTACATGTGGAGCTAGCATTTCTACTTGACAGAAAAACATGCAGTCTTAAGGTAAGTAAAAAGCCAGGGGTCCTGACTACAAGATAACAGTGGAGGAAAAAGAGACTAAAAAAAGAATACATGCCCAAATGCTCCCCTGCCCTGAGCTGATACTGATGAGATAGATGCGTTAGGCCTCAAACCAAGCAAGATACCCCC